>NC_000074.6:101562747-101745247 GCF_000001635.26 Mus musculus
ATATTTTAATTGAAGAAAAGAGTGCTTTACCTCAAGTGCTTTACTCACGTTAGTTCCCTCAGGAATAGCTTGTAACACTTATTTTGGTTTCAGATTTGCTCGTTTGATTATTTATTTATTTACTTATTTATTACCTATATTACTGGAGGAAGTTCCTTTGTTGCTACTTTGTATTTTCCTTCCCTCCAGTATTTAACAATCCCTGAATATCGACATTTTAATCTTCCTTTCATTCACATATTTAATATTTTCTGTTGTTATGAAATTTGTAGATAATAGCAGTCACTTCTGTCTGCAGCATAAAGTACAGTATCATGAAATCGTATGAAATGTTTATTGTTTCTACCTAGTTCAGTGGTAATTAATTTGGGGTGTGCGATCTCCTTGAGATTCTCATATCAAATATTCTGCATCTCAGATAATTACATTACCATTCATAAAATTAGCAAAATTACAGTCATGGAGTATCAATGAGATAATTATATGGTTGGAAGTGTCATCACATTAGAAACTATATTAAAGGGCCAAAGCATTAGGAAGGTTGAAAATCGCTGCTTTATTTAATAACCATTAATTATAGAGTACACACTGAACAGAAAACAAAAATGATCACCTTTCAGCTTTTTTGCTCATGAGGCCTCGTCCTGTCTCTCTGTCACACAACCTCTGCCTAGATCTTAAGTATCCATCAACACCCTATTTGATTATCTCACCCAATATGCTTCCTTTTAGGTTACTCTTGTCAGACAGGCTTAAGAGAGAATGGACCTAATGTGAAAAAAGAAAAAAAAAGTCTTTCTTATAATTGAAATATCCATTTTGCCGGGATACATATTCTCTACTTTCCAAGTTCACTATTTGTTGACCATTTCACAATGTTCACATATCTCCAAACTTTAAGAAGCTATTTGGTAATCCCAGTGGGGGGTTAATGCTAATAAAAAATTTTAGTGACAGTAACCACACTTGAAACAGTAGTTAATACTAATAAACTTTTTATATAGCACTGATATAAAAGCAGAGAAATACTTAGGCTTTTAATTGCATCAATTTGTACTTTTACAAGTCCCCCCTGTGATTGAGATTCACAGCAACTGGAGGAAGTCAATGCCACTGTGCTGAGAGAAACAGGAATGGAAGTTTTGGTGTAGACTAAGGGCATCTTTGGTCTTTATTTTTGCTCTCAGAAAGCAGTAATAAACTGGACTCCAGGGAACAGGGTTCAATAAACTCCTCAACTCAGTTGTTTCCAGATGTTCCATTAATGCTGGTAATTTCCTCAATGGGCTCCCAACAGGGATCAATGAAAAAAGCAGTTTGGATACACAAGGCTCATAGTTCTGTCTACAGGATGTCAAGGAATGGCTAGTGCACTTGGTTCCATACTGAAGCCGGATTTAAATGAAGGTGACAGCTAAGTAAAGAGGAATGTGCAATGGCTCCTAAGAAGAAAAGAGGCAGATAGTCCTGGGATTAAGATTAAGGTGGGATAGGAATGTGGTGCGTCCATGTGCAAGGGTCAGCTTTTGGGTGAGCCAGAATCGCTCAGATCCTTTCAGACATCATTCTCAGTGACCTGGGAGGGCGAGGGCAATGAATGAAGAGAACACTTGGAGGGACAGCAGAAATTTGGTGGAGGGAGGCATTTCAGGGACAAGGTAAAAGGGAAACTCCCGGTAATCTATTAGGGTGACTCCAACTAAGACTCCTACTAATGCTGTATACAGAGCCTGAAATGGCCATCTCCTATCGACAGGCAATCCCTCCTGTGGAGGGATTCAGACACCGATCCAGCCAAAAATACTTCTGTTATTAATTTGTCCTGTGAGCAGTGTGTGCTTGGATAAACTTGGCACAGAAATTGTCAGAGTGGCAAACCAGTGATTGTTTGAGCTTGAAACCAATGCCGTGAGAAGGAGCCCACACTGACACTGCCAGGATGACCAAACACCAGAGGCCAGATGGCCCAAAGACCTAGGATAAAAACCAAACATGCCTGGCCAATTAAAAAAGAAAGAAGGAAAATGTTTCCTAATAGCATAGTGCAATACCTGTAGAAGAAGCATGGCGTATTCACCATCTGCGAAGCTCTTTCCAGGAACTAAAAAAATCGGATGCAGAGACCCACAACCAGACATAGTCTGAACGAGGATAATCCTGCAAAAGAAGGAGAGGAAGAGTTTTGGGAGCAAGATTGGTCAAGTACACAATAAAAAACCTCACAGAATAAATAAACCTCAATAAACCTGCACTCACAGGCAGGGCTTCGCTGAGACTGAACTGACAATCATATACATTATAGTTTTGTTGTTTGCATTTTTGTAGGATTCCTAGAAGAGAACGAACAAGGGTTGTTTCTGATGCTTTTTCCACTTTTTGAACCTGTGTCCTCTTACTGGATTACATCATCTGGCCTTAACATGAGGGGAGATGCTTAGTATTATTGTACCTTGATATGCCATGTTTGGTTAATAACTCTAGGCCGTCTGCCCTTTTCTGAAAGAGAATGGAGGAGCAGATGGAAAACAGGGAGGTAAGGGGGTGGGTACTGGGTGGGAAGGGAGGGCAACTTGGGTAGGAATATAATATAAGAGAGAAAAATATTATAGAAAATAAAAAGAAAGAATAGAAAATGCCGGGCTGGAGAGATGGCTCAGCAGTAAGAACACTGACTGATCTTCCAAAGGTCCTTAGTTCAAATACCAGCAACTACAGAGTGGCTCACAACCATCATAAGGAGATTTGATGCCCTCTTCTGGTGTGTCAGAAGAAAGTTACAGTGTGCTTACGTATAATAAATAACTATTAAAAAAGAAAAGAAAAGAAAGTACCTCCATAAGATCACGCTTTAGGCAAGCCTGTAACACATTTTCTTAATTAGTGATTGAAGGGGTTGCACCCAGATCATTGTGGGTGGTATCATACCTAAGTTGGTGATAATAAATTCTATAAGAAAGCAAGGTGAACAAGCTATACAGAGCTAGCCAGTAAGCAGCATGACTCCATAGCCTCTGCGAGTATAAATCAAATAAATCCAACATTTTTTTGGTCATGGTGTTTCACAATAGCAGTAATACCCACAATCAAAACACCTTATCTCAGTATAAACTTAAGCACACACATTTATTTATGCGTGAAGAACACAGTTATTTCCTACATAACAATCTCATTTATATGATTTCTACAGTGTAACTCTTTTTTTTCCTTACATGAATTTTACAGCCAATAATCTGTATGTGTTTGGCCCTCAGCATTTACCAAAGCATTTCTATGTATGTTATAACCTTCAGCATACTGACTTCAGTCCTTACAACATGACTGTCTAGTCTGGTAGGGGATGACTCAAACCCCACACATCAATCTAGTAACTCTAAAAGCCATGAAAACAAGTATTGATAAGTAAATACACTATTCCGTGATGCTATGCTTTCCTAAGCCAGAAACAAAAGGGTCAAATTGAAATTAAAGCTTTTGATAATGAATGCACCTTCATGATTGGACCGTCAGAATATTTTTTTTGGTGGGGGGAGGGAGGTAAAAGAGGGTTTGGCGTACTAAACTCACTGTTGCTAAATTATAGAAATGAATATACACTGCACCCTGTTTGCATTCTGTTTAGGTATCTCTAGCAGGCAGTGCAGGACATCCCATCCTGTCCTAATTGCTCTGAATGAAAGAGAACTCTTTCTTCAATTTATGTACAAATGAGGCAGAACTACAAGCATGAGAAGGAAGGAATAGACAACATTTGAAATTGTAAGTTTTCCTTAGTTTTGGTGATTTAGAAGGTTGACAAAAGGTAAGTCTCTGAAGCTGTTTCCCAAAAATTTTATCACCACCTATATCCTGGAGAATCATTAAGGAAGCACCTTGCCATCCCAGCAACAATGATTTCAGACTATATAACTTGCCTGCTAATGCCCTCCAGGACATTTGTCTGTATTAGAAATATTCTGCTAATAATAGCTACTTATCTCCTTTCAGATTTTATCTGTCCAACTATTATTCTACCCACCTATGGTCTACTTCACTTGCTACTCAGATATATTTAGTTTTAATTACAAACTATTAAGATAACTTACATCAAACAATTTACACAACATTTGTTCAAAGTGTAAAGCATAGGCCATACATTGCATGAAATGAAGATAAAAATATTTCGCAATTAAACACATTTCCATGATTTCACTATCCCCTGCCTAGTTTTTGAGTATCACACTCAGCTTCAAGAGAATAATGATTCTGAAAATTATTGGAGAGTTATTTTAAACAAAGTTGTCAGTTTTACTGAGTAGATCAACTTTATATGTACTCACACATACCCTACCTGTTCAATAACTTTCTCTTATATTAATAATAATTCATTTATTATTATGTTATAAATATAATATGTCCATGATTGTATCTGGAAAGCTCTACATACTTTTTCTCTGGTAAGATTAAATATCCACTTAAGAACAATGAAACACTTGTGTTGTTTTTTGTTGTCATTGTTGTTGTTTTGCTTTCTATAGGTTTTATTCAATGTTATATTGTTGTCAGGTTTCACAATGCTCTCTCGTGGTCACTCACTTCTTACCCCGATCTCCTGGTCTTTGTCTTGTTTTAAATGTCTTAAATCCACTGCCTCCTTTCCTAGAAAAGTGGTGTGGTCTTCCATTTCTTCTTCTAAGAACTACACAAAAAAATGATGATATGTACAGAATCTACAGTGCTGTATACAGGAAATTCATATCATGCTTACAACTACAGAAAAGGATGATGAGAAACACTGGTGTCCAGTGACAAACATTTTGATCCTTAATGGAATCCTCTTTTGCATACTGGCAAAATGAACCCTAAGCATGTGAACTCTTACATGCATGAAGAGGACAAATTAGCACTAGATTTAAGCTGACAGTCCTTTCCAAGCAAATGCCTTCAATATAAGTGATATCCAATACAGACTGGATAGTGACAAGTTAATTATCAAATACTCCAGAGATAATGGAACAATATTAATGCAACTTGGCACGTAATTATCATTTTTCCAATAGAATTACCATGTGGTTACAGCTCATTTCTTACTGTGATGAATGTATGCAGTATTCTCCCTATGAAGTTAGTTATAACTTTTTGTTTTATTTTTTTAGTAGTTTTATCAGGTTTTTATTTTATTTTATTTTTTATCTCGCATAATGGTAACCTGTGCAATGTTTGGGATTATTTTATGTCCTCCTGTATTATATATATTCACCTTTATCCTAATCGACTCTTTTTCAATTTCTCTTGATTGACTGTTGTTTTGTTGATGTCCTTTTCTCCTTTTATGTTTTTAGTCAATGTATTGTCGTACATAAAGGTTTTGTGAACAAATGAAGTAGGTCTCAACTTTGACCCACTTTCACATTAACTCTCTTTTAGTAGGGATACCTACACCATTGGTGCTATGGTAATAATTGATGTACTCGAATTGATATCTCCCTAAATCACTGGCTATTTCTATATCTTGATTTTACTCCTTAGTCATGCTGTTGTCTTTTATGCTTTCATACATTTTTTTGGTTTTTATTATGCACTTTTATATTTTAGTTTTTTCACATTTGAGTACAACACCTATATTTATTTTTTACCTTTATTCGTGAACACTAAAATTCTTTAATAAAAGTTGAAAATGAACTGAAGTCGCGTTTTGAGTGATGATAGTTTGAGTGTTCTACAACAACAAATTATTTCTTGTTTGAACAAAATCATGGGCCACCCTGCCCTTCATCTTAAATTGTAAGTTAATTTTATCCTCACTCTTTCTGATCTATTACTTTACTATATTGACCCAGGTTGCTAACGAATATTGTTTTATTTCCCTCAAATTTTGATTTGTATTGTTTTGCAGCTTTTTTTTACAAAGAACCATTTCTTCATGTCCATCTTTGTCTGAAATTTTGCCACAGGTACTTTCATTTTCCCTAGCCTGATTGTTTATTTATTTTTTGTTTATTAAATTGCCACCTTCTATCACTTCCTAGAGATTGAATCCAGGACCTCAAACACAAATATTTACATCTATATTTCTCTATCATTAGGATTTCTTGATCACTGAATTTTGTTGTTTGTCTCTAATCTGGAAAAAACCCTAGTCACAACTGCTTAAATGAGATACTTCACCTTATTTTTCTTCTACCCTTACTCTGTGTAATATCTGAGGTTACATTTTTATTTTATTTTTGCATTTTTCATTCTGTTTTTCAGTTTTGTAAATACATTTTCACAGATTCAAATATTTTTTCTCACCAGCGTAGCTAAAATCCTCATCAATATATTCTGAATGTCTATCACTTTGCCCTTGATTTCTAACACCCAGTTTTGATTACTGAAGGTTCTATTCTTTTCACTTCCCTCTTTCAATGCTATCAATATTTTCCTAGACTTTTTTTTTTTTTGATCAGCTATGTTTTGCTTCATTTGGTTTGGTTTGGATTTGTTGGGTTGGGTTGGGATAGGTTGCATTGGGTCTGATGTGGTCTGGTCTGTTCTGGTGTGCTTTGGTTTGGTTTGGTTCAGTCTGGTTTGGTCTTATCTGGTTTGGTTTTATTTCTTTGGTTAGTTGGTTGGTTTGGTTTGGTTTACTTTGGTTTGGTTTGGTTTACTTTGGTTTGGTTTGGTTTGGTTTGGTTTGGTTTGGTTTGGTTTGGTTTGGTCTGGTTTTGTGTTTTAATTTCTGGTCTGGTGCCTCTGATTGTTTCACTTGCATTTTCTCAGATTATAGAACTTCTTCTGTTTCTTTGTCCTGGTAAGCTTTACTTATCAAGTTGACAAATTCTAGAGTCATCTAGGAAAAACCCTTAACTGATAAAATGGATAGAACAGACTGGTCTGTGTGTAATGACTATTGGGGTTGATTTGAATGCTCAGCCCACTATGAATCGTGCTGGCCTATTATAACAAGGTTGGATAAGCATGATCCTAAGTAAACCAGCAAAGAGCAGTCACCTATGGTTTCCATTTCAAGGTTTTCCTTGAGTTACCCAGGAATAGATATAAGTATAATTAAATGAACACTTTTCCTAAAATGCTTAGTCCAAAGTTTGTCACAGCAACAGAAAGAAAAGTAGACAGTCCTTCAAACTGTTTTTTTTAATATTTATTTATTTATTTATTTTTAATTTTAGGTTATTTTTTTGTTTTTGCTTTGTTTGTTGTTGTTGTTTTGTTTTGTTTATGTTCTTAGATCACATGGTGCAAGCAATCAGTCATTGTTTAGCTGTAATATCTCCTTGAAGAAGTTACTATTGAGCATAACTTGTGGCCGAATCTCTAAGTTATTACAATCCCATACATCACTTCTATATGAAGCTCATGCAAGTTTCAACACAATCAGATTACTCCCTGCCAATCACACACATATTTGAAAAAGGCAAACTTGCAAATCCAACCATAAGATATTAGATGTAATAGGCGCCATGTATGTGCTTAAGATTGATTCTTACTTCTCTACATGATAGGTGTCAGACTTGTAAATGCTTAGAAAAAAAAGTAAAATGATACCCAAGTCTTTTAATTTAGATTATATTTTCATTCAAATTATGGAGTTATGAGATATTATATTTTCTATTTTTAGAATTTAAGCTTATATGTTTATTCCAAAGGTGCCAACACAAGTGACTCCTTGTACTTCTATTTTTGATGTTCAGATGATATTTTAGAATTTTAGAATGATATTTTAGAATATCTTAACTACATGATTGTTTGCTTTAATATATTTCTCTCTGCCTTATAGCTTTTAAATGTATTTTTTTATTTTTTATGTAATAGGTAAGTCATTTTAGTAGTCATGAAACATACTTACATATATATGTCTGTATGTGTTTTGTATATTTGCATGCATATGCATGCGCATATGTACAATGGAAAGGAGCTTTTTCTTCCTTACATGGATGGAAGAGCCATCTTACTTTTACAATATATATTGAATTGCTTTGTGGCTGAGTTCATTAGCATTTCAGTAATCTAACACTTTCATTGTGTGATGAAATTGCTTTAATTGTCCTCTCTTTGGTAATAAGAAACTGCTTCCTCCTGTTGTAAAACTTTTGAAGTGTTGTGAACAATTTGGTATGTCTGCACTCTTCAAATAGACCCATTAGAAGGCCTATTTTTAAGCATGGATTCCCAATCTACTTTCACACCTGACTCTGCCAAAAATCTTCTTTGTCATTTATTCATCATAAACTCTCACTAATCTTTCTTTGCTCCCTAATGTATGCTTCTGTACACATATCCTGTGTACCATGATGCTTATCTGTCATGCTCTATAAAAACTTATAAAATTGTTCATGGACTTTACTGTATAGCCATTATATATTTCATGCAATAAGACTAAAATACCTGAAAGATAGTCATTTCTACTTATTCTTTTGGACAGTCAGTGGTATTGTCTTGATGAACTACATTAAAGTGAATAAACAAATAGGAGACTCTATCAACTCTCAAGCAGTGTACAAGTAATTATTAAGTTCTCAATACCTTGATAATCACTGTTTGAATACTTGAATTTATACTATTCTAGTCTAAAGCAACAAATGCGGTCTTCTTGATGGAGGAAATCATAAAGAAAAAACTAAAGGTGGCAGCAGGATGAAGATTGGTAGATATAAGGCTGTTCACTCAATGGTATCTTATAAATTCTTACAAGTCCCAGGCAAAAGATGGGGCTATAGGTATAGTTCAGTGGTAGTTCTTGACTGCCCATCCTTGAGACCCTAGGCAAAAGACCCTATAGTCCACAACAGTTAAATTTGTAATTTAAAATAATAGTTTATATGAAAAGGACTGAGCTTGACCATTATTGTTTTCTCCTTTTTCACCTTTTCCTTACAGACTGAAATTAGCAGTCTTTGATACAAGTTTCTAAAACAAAACAAAACAACAACAACAACAACAACAGCACAAACTGTTTTGTAGCTTAAGAAATAAAAATTCCTCAAACGTGTGATTCACACATGGGTTTAATATGCTTACTAAAATGACTAATAGATAATTTATTAGAGGGTTGTATTAATCTTACAGCACTGACCTTTCTTTGCAGAGATAACTGCAGTTGCAGCCAGGAATGAGAAACACTTAAGGGACTTTTTTTTTTTTTTTTTACAAGAGTGGGAATAGGTCTAGAAACTCTGCTATCCAAATGAGATAGCAACCAGGTTGTTACATATTTACAAATTGATACTTCATGTCTTTTAAATAGTCAATTTTTAAAAGTGTAGCCATCCTCCCTAATGTATAACTATTACTAATGGCTAGAAGAAATATTCATATCCATGAAGAAGACCTTTCATAGAGATGACTGAAAATCTTAATGTAGTGTCTTAGATCAATCAAACCATGAACTTCAGAGCTCAGTTTCAGCATCAGGATTTTATCATAATTTTTTTCTTTCTACTTTCTTCCATGGCTGGGTTATAGAAGGCTGCAGGTAATGTTTGTGTTGTAAAATTGAGGCCAGTAATTTAATCTCCCCCATAAAATTCACTCACAATTACAATAGCATCGAAATGGTACATAAATGAGTTCTTCATAAAGCAGAAAAGAAAAACGGTGCAACAATAAGGCTTTTTAATGTTGGGCACTAAAGCAATGCAGCTGATTAGATTCTTTGCTAATTACCTTCTGTTACTTAGATGGAATGTATTTTGGCAGGAGAGAAGCATCTATTTGTGAATAGTCGCTTTCTTAGTAGTGAGATAAAGACATTTGGTTTTGGAGTTTGAAAAGTGCCTCTCTCATGGTCCAGTCCCTCAGATCTCAACTTGACCACAAATGAAGTCACACACAACCCAGACTTCATCTCTCCTTGTTTCTATTCAGTTCTAGGTGCTTTGGAGGTTAAAAGACTAATGTTTGAGCAGATTCTTAAATAGTAAAATCTGTCTGTGCAAGAGGCAACACTGCAAAAACTTTAAGACAAAGACGAGATTTACAAAGAAATAATAGAGAAATGAGTGTCAGGTAAGAGGTGGTATGGATGATTTGTGGGCAAACATAATGGGTTTTAAGGCTCATTTGCAAGTTTAATGGATTTAATCAGAGCAATGGTAACAAGAACTAAGTCTTAAACCACCTGAAAACTAACCAGACTAGAAGTTACATAGGTAAGACTTGAACTTGCTTGCACTCTAAGTTAGCTAGCAAGAGATACTTTTTTTCTTAAAATGTATATATTGAAGCCTTAAATAGAAATGTAACTATCATTAGAAATAGAGACTTTTAGAAAACACTGAGTTTCAATTTGTTCTTAAAAGAGATGATGGATTAAACCACCAACCAGATAATACATATGCAGGGATCCATCCAAATGCATATGTAGCAGAGGATGGCCTTGTCTGGCATCAACGAAAGGGGAGACACTTGGTCCTGTGAAGGCTGTAGGACCCAGCATAGTGAAATGCTAGGGCAGTGGGGCAGGAGTGGGCAGGTGGGTGGGGAAACACCCTTGTGGATACAGGAGGAAGGGATGGGATGAGGATTTTTAGAGAGGAAACCAGGAAGGGGAATAACATTTGAAATGTAAACAAAAATATAACCAATACAAAATTAAAATGAAAGAGAGATGATGGATGAATAGCTTATGTTTTCAGTATAATTTGAAGCACTGAGTCACCTGATATAATTATAATCTCAGAGGCTTACTGCTGAATACGCTTACCCTCTGCAGTTCTTTCTAAACTGTTTAGCTGGTTCAACTCCACTGTTCAAATTCAAACTCTTCGCCAACTAACTGATTCAATCTGGCTTCTCTCAGCTTCTTAATGAATGGCTCTGCTTAGTCTCAAATTAACTCTGGCATGTTGTTCTCATCTTCTGACTCCTTATTCTCTGGCTTGAACTATGTCTGCTGATCTGCCCTGAACTGCAACTCAACTACTTTGCATTGCACGCTCTGCACTGATTCCTAATTGACTGGCAAAGCTGACTAAAATGAACTTTCTCTCCCTATGTTGCTCCTAAATACCTTTTCTTTTTTGGTGTATGCCATCTCTGATTTATTCTGTCAAACATTTGTTTGTGACACACACACACACACACACACACACACACACACACACACACACACACACAGGAGAGTACATGCCAACAGCTGTGCAATCACAGAACCTTCATATGTGAAGCCTTGTAGAAATCTATTGGCTGAAGACAAGCAGAATTGGAGAGTTCATGTATGAGAAGTCGATGTCTCAGAGGAAAATGAAAAGGTCTGACTAATTGACTAGAAAAGTTGAAGAAGTGATCTAAGAGAATCATACAGAATACGGAATACTGAAATGAAAGAAATGGAATCAAGAGATATGAATGGTATGTTTACTAAAACAGAAAAACAAAACCCCGCAAACTCTCCTGCACAGTGAAATCCCATTATAGCAAATTAATTTATTTCAGCATTTCTGAATACCTAGAGTCATGTCATATATTTTAAAATGAAAAGCCATTAATTACAATAATGGCCTAATAGATGGAACTTCTCAAGTAATATGAGACTTATGAAGGCCTACCCCATTGTAGAAGGGGGTGGAGCAGAGATTCTGATATACTCACTAGAGTTTAAAAGGAAAGAAATGTGACTATTGAGCAGACACTTTCAGTATCATGATATTAAAATGCATGTTAATCCCGGGGATGATTGTGGCAGTGATAATTTATAATGTTTTTTTCTTAAAGAGGATTTCTCAATGCCGTGTGAGATTCTCCGACATGTAACAGACATTAATTGTTCCATACCCCATATCAGTCTCCCTCTTATACCCACTGGAAATAAACTATGCTCATATCTTTCAGAAAATAAAAGTTTTAGTCTGTTAACCATAAAGTTCCATACTGATGCTAGACTCCAAAGCTATATTCCACATGTTAATAAAGTACTCACTTACACACATGTAACCCCACAGAGTTTCTAGGCAAAGCATGACTTTTTCTTTGATGTGTGTTTTGGTGGCCAGTAAAATCACTGGTATCCTGACATGAATAGTTCTCACCTTATAGAAATCAGTGGCATGAGTCACTCCTGTGTATACTCATCACGTGCTTACTGGAATGATATACATAATGTTTGGATTCAGGCTTGTGACCTGCTCTACCTAGGTATATAGGTATCTTTCTACTCATATATTTTTAACTGACTGGAAATATCAAATAGAATCTGGAGTTTCCTAAATGAGTAGCAGAGACGATAAAATAATATGGATTGTAGACTCTGAAATTAACTACAAGCAAAGAAAGGAAGTAAGCAAGTACACATGATTTTTTCTTTTAAAGCTGAGATTTAAATGTTTGGCTTCATGGCAAGAAAGGGTTCAGTAGTTCTAACAAGAAAAGTGAAAAGAACATCAGCAGGACATTGGAGAAGATTATATTTTAGCTAGGTGCTCTTCAATAACAAATCTTTTTCTTTGACAGAATCTGTGAGCCTTTATGTGACTCACTGTATTCTTTGAAAAACAGAAATTAAAAAAATAAAACTGCTTGCAGAATGATTCCAGTATAGTAATGCAAACAAACAAACAAAACAAAACAAAACAAAACAAAACAAGGACTCAGTTATTTATTTCTGGAAACCACTGTTCTATTTATGTTGATATACAATACCCCTGGTCCAAATCAACCCTCCATGGTCTATGGAAACTATCTGCAACCTACCAATTCTTATTACACAATATCTTTAGTGGGGAGAAAGAATCATAAGGCCTTAATGCATGAAGGAACAGTAAGCCAATGCTTACGCTTACAACTTCCAAATAAACTGTAATGTAATGTTAAAAGTTAATTCATGTACAAGTGCAATAAAGGTATATTTCAGTTTTGTTATTATTTTTAAGTCTGAGGATTTTACAGATAAATAAAATGTATTTTCATCTGTTCGACTGGCCTTTCTTCCCTATAATTACTCCTATGTCACACCACCCAATTACTGCCAATAGAATACTCATTTTTTTTGTAATATGAGTAAGTATATTTAAGTAAGTTTATGTAATAAAGGTTTTCACAATGATTCTTGATATTATTTATTTTTCCTCCCTCCTCTTCATACTGGATTACCTTTTTTCCTTCTTGTTAGTCAAGCACCTCAACAACTCCCTCTTGAATGCACTGATACCTTGCTATCCTCCTCTCTAATGATCCTTCTTTGTCCCTCCTCCCTTGGTGACCTTTTTAATTTTGTGACTTCTATAGTTACTCCTGGTTGTATAAACCTAAGGATCAACAAATAATTTAAAGTCCTATTCACTTATCTGTGAATTCCAGGATTCCATTTTTTTTCTTATAGCCTTATAAAATTCAAGCATACACCTATATCAGTTTATCATTATCATTTTTTCAGTTAATAGGCATCCGTAGTGCTGTTCCCAAAAATTTATAAATAGAGAAGAAATAAGTATGGCTTTAAGTCCATACCAAAGAGTCATTTCCCAATGTCAAGGAGCATTTTTATCTTTTTGAGGCCACTCCACACTGATTTCCAAATTTTGCATCTCCACAAATATTAGACAATGTTTAATTACCCTGTTACAATAATCTTGATGACATTGTTATTATCAGTTCTTTTATTTTCTTTTAAATGTATTTATAGTATTTTGAAAGTTTCCCATATGAGAACTATGCATTGATTCATTCCTTCTTCTCATCTTTTCAATGTTTCTCTTTACTCAAACTTATTGCATCCTCTTTAATCAATATTGTTACATATATATTCCACAAAATATATAATAATGCATACACATATATGTGTAAACACTGAGTCTCTGTATTCTTACATTTTTTTATTTTCATTTTTTGTTATTAATAAGGATGATGAACATTTTTAAAAATGCCCCTTAGATAATTTAATTTCCTATTTTGAGAATTATTTGTTGAGATATACCACATTTTTTTGTGGATTCTTCCTTTGTTGTTGTTTTGGGATTCATTGTTTGGTAAAAAGCTTCTTTTTATCTGCTGAATACTAATCCTCTATTGGATATATAGGTGGAAAACTCTCCTATTCCAAGTAAACATAAAAAGAGGATTAGTGAATTCTCTTACTGCCAGATATGTGCAATATTCAAATCAGTGGAAGATAGTTGTGCTAGATAAAGGACATTTCCCCTGATATCCTTGTGTTAGCTCCTTCTGTTAGTGTGAATATGAGTAGTCATTTTCTTCTCAACCAGTGAAGATCAGAAAAATGAAGAAATAGCTACTTAGTGCTATTGGCTTATAAAGTCCTACTGTGTTTGTTTGTTGGCAGACTTTCATCTTTAAGAAAAACAGATTTAGCTCAGCAATGGTGGCACATGCCTTTAATCCCAGCACTTGGGAGGCAGAGGCAGGCAGATTTCTGAGTTTGAGGCCAGTGTGGTCTACAATAGTGAGTTCCAAGATAGCCAGGACTATACAGAGAAACCCTATCTTGAAAAACAAACAAAAAGAAAGAAAGAATGAAAGAGAAAAAGAAAGAAAGGAAGGATGGATGGAAGGAAGGAAGGAAGGAAGGAAGGAAGGAAGGAAGGAAAAGAGAAAACAAAAACAGATATAATTTTTTCTTTATTTATATATTTTTATGTCTGTGTGAGAACCTTGCTGTGGACTGAAAATGAAATCTTGTTCTGTAGAGTTTGAGTTACAGGTAGAAAAAACAAAACAAACCTGGATCCTTTTGAGGAGTAACAGACACTCTTAACTATTTACCATCTTTCCAGCCACTCTTTTTTTTTTGAATAAAATTCAAGTATACTCAAAATAAAATTGAGATTTAAAGATGACATAACATAAAATGTATCATCTTTCCATTTTAATTGTGTAGTTCATAGAGGGCAAGGCACAGTTACTTCTGTACATTCCCTCTTCAAATTTATGTCATAAAACCAAAGCTATGTCTATTAAATGAACCTTTTACACTTATTTTTTCTTGGATATTGTCTTTATTTACATTTCAAATGTTTCCCCCTTTCCAGGTCTCCCCTTTGGAAATCCCCTATCCCATCCTCCCTCCCCTTGCCTCTATGAGAGTACTCCTCCACTCACCCACACCCATCCTCCTGCACTGGCATTCCCCTATACTGGGGCATTGAACTTCCCCTAGGCCCAAGGGCCTCCTCTCCCACTGATGTCCAACAAAGCCATCTTCTGCCATGGGTCACTCCATGTGTTTTCTTCGATTGGTGGTCCAGTTCCCAGGAGGTCCAGTCACATTTGATTTCAATTTTATGAAGCAAGAAATTTTATGAAGCGAGATGTCAATTTTGGGAAGACCCACCTGATATGTATATATATACAGAGAGAGAGAGAGAGAGAGAGAGAGAGAGAGAGAGAGAGAGAGAGAGAGAGGGGACTTGTATCCTGTTGAAAAGTTGATGTTCACTGCCAGCAGACAGGAAATCACCTAGGCATTTACTACAGCACATATACAGAATTGAACTATGTACAGCCCTGTCAGTTTGGAACCAGATTCATCCTTGCTCAATCTGTCAGATGATATCTCCATTTTAGCCAGGCTGCTGATGTGGGCTCTTGTTACACCCTACAGCACAGAAGACTGCATTTGTCTGTGGAAGGATACATTTAAAAGTTGCACTCCAACAATACTGTGAAACTCAAAGGACAGTTTCAAGAGGAAACGAGATGAAAACTAATTTTCTTATTCACTGGTGGAAACACATGAAAATGGTAAAAACCATCCAAAAATTTATGCTGAAGCTGGAGAGGTTTGGCTCATGGGAAAGTACTCATGTTCCTCTTCGGACATGCACATGTCGGACAGCTCATAATCACCTGTAGCTCCACCCTGAGGAAATCCAGTACCCTTTTTTGGCATATATTAGGACCTGGCTCTCACATAGCATAAACATACATATATAATCAGACAAAATGCTCCCTCATCCCTAGAAGATAAAAAAAAATAAGCCTTTAAAAATTTCATAGTCTGACAACTCTACAACCATTAAGGATAAATTAACATCTTATTCAGCAAATCTCTGTCTTCTGGTAAACATCAGAAACATGATTATATGTCCACACAAATCAGGTTCATGAATGTTCATGGCAATATTTATAACAGCCCAAAGTGAAGGCAACTTATGTGTTTACAAATTGAAAAAAATGAATAAATAAATACTACATAAAGCACTGTGCATCAGGTCTAGGGAGGAGATGAAGTACTGGCTTATTGAGATGATTCAGGAAAACATTGTACAACATCAAAGGCAAACCACACTATATCACATATTTTATGATTCCAGCTTGAAATATGTAGAACATTCAATTCTATCAACCTAATGATTCATGATCATTAGGTAAGAAAAAGAGATTAGTAAGGACTAATAGATGGTGTGATGTATGTAGTCATCCAGACTGTATGCTTTAAATATACTGAAATTCACTGACCTGCAAAATATAAAAGAGTGATTTGCCTGACATATATCTAAAGTAACTATTAAGAAAATAACTTCAAAACCTGAATAGCACAAAATAATATATTCTCCCTAATAGAGTCTTCTGTAAAGAAATGGGTGGTTTAGTACCTCTACTTCCATGTGTCTCAGATAGAAGATTAAAATAATAATAGTAATAATAATAATGACTGAAGTATCAAAAGTTTCTTAAGAGTCTATGCTACAATTTTAAAATACTAAGGTCTTCTTCCCTCCTCTTGTATTTATTTATTTTTTTACTTACTTCATTACGTTTGAAGTTATGTGTATGTGTGAATAATGATTTGTTTGAATGTGGATATGTGAATGTTATGGCACACATGCAGAAATTATTGAACAAGTTGACTCTTTCTACTCCCTTTCTACATTTTGAGGGGCACAGTGTTCTATTGTCGGCTTGCTGCAACAACTGTGTACAGCCGTGCTAGCTGGCGTGTGTGCTTATATGTATTTTCCTGCTAACACCGCTCATCTCCCAGTAGGAATGCTGTGATTATAGATGTGTACTTCTGTGTCCAGCCTTAGAAGAACTGTGTGGATTTGAACTTACATCTTCAAGCTCAC
This sequence comes from Mus musculus, assembly GCF_000001635.26. Classification (NCBI taxonomy): domain Eukaryota; kingdom Metazoa; phylum Chordata; class Mammalia; order Rodentia; family Muridae; genus Mus; species Mus musculus. The sequence goes on from NC_000074.6 coordinate 101,579,748, forward strand.
CCATAAGCACTTTGCTCACTGTTAGTAAAGAAATGCAGCTCACACTTCACAGTGAGATGAGAGATAACTTAGTTCTGAAGCTAGTTATAACATAGCCTATGAACAGAGATTTGTGCTACCTCAAATTTCATGTTACAAAGTAACAGCAATTTCTGCAAAGTTTTATAGAAACAGAGAAAAGAAAGCCATATATCAACATGCTTTTCAAAACTGTTGGTTGGAATGTCAGATGGTTAGTTTACAGCACAGAAGAAAAAAATTTTGTGATAAGCTTTAAATACTGTCTGATGGTTTATTCTTAGATTTTACAGTGCTAGAAACTAGAAGTCAGTTCAATAATTCCAAATTATTTATTGCTCAGTCACAGGGATGTTAGATTACATACAGAGGAGGTCAATAAATGGCTATTAGGAAGTCTAAATATGGCACACCATAATTTGTCTATGGACTTGCAACATTTCCTTATCTCTTCATCATTGAATTTCTAACCAAATGAGAAGCCAATCAGCTAATCAGACTTAATAGTCACAGTATCTTTCCAGGAAGAAAAGATGCATGGTATATACCATTGAGCCTTCTCCCTGGTTTCTGGTTTCTCTTTGTAACTTAGATCATAATCTATAGCTAAAAAAAAAAAAGACCATGAAACATCAGTGTATTCTTAATCAATAACTTGGAAAAGTGATAATATAGGAAAGGTGCTTCATTTGTCTATTTGTTCCTTTTGAGATAAATTATTAATCTATAGTCCAGGCTAGTTGACAACCACAAGATAACCTAGTCTGGCCTCAAAGTTTTACTGTTTGTTTTCTTTCATGGTCCCTAGGATTGGATTGGAAAAAAAAGCCTAAGAAGTCTATAAATAATTTTGCCTTTTGCCTCTTTTTTGTTATATGAACATAATCCTTGTAATTAATCCTTAATCACCACTTTATCTTGACAAATATATTAATTTTCCTGACAGTTTTGTTCTTATATGTATTGCAGTACAACTTTAGAATGTTCTTTTGTGTTACTGACCTGTTTTCCCTATAGGAATATCCACTACACTCTCTCTACTACCTATGTTCAATTGGCTATGCACTGTTGGAGGGTGATCTCTTCATTTTGTTTATGCATCATAACACTTTCAGACGCCATAAGAACACTCAAAATTTTGCAGATACTCCATTATCAGTTTAAAAAACTTTAATGTTTGTTATCAAAGCATGTTTTTGAGTATTTGCATCATGAACTGTGTCCAATTGAATATGAAATGATGTGCCAAAAGATTAATGATCAGGCTAGTTTATTTTAACTGCTCAAATAAGATTCAAAAATTAAAACATGGTTACTCTCTTATTTTGACTTTTCCCAATGAATTATTAATCATCAATAATTAACTTTTATTAGTATATATGTCAATTCAACCTTTCCAGTATTTTCAGGCTTCTTAGATAAACAGCTATCATCCTACTGGTGTAAATATATCAGAAAAGGGGGCAGATGAGCAGACAGACAAAGTCCTATAAAAGGAAATACAAATAAGCAATAATATTATCAAGATCCCACTAGGAAACTAGATTTAACAATCACCTCCAGCCATTTCTCTCTATACAGAAACGTTATCTCTTCCTGGTATCTACTTAATTAAATAGCCCTTACACAAAATCAATAATTAGTCACTCTGAATACAGTTCAGGGATTTTAAAGTCTGCACAAGTCATAAGCATTCAACTTTACCAGGTCAAACCAAATCACTGAATAAGTTAGAATGTAAATTCAGACTTGGGAAAGGAAGTTCTATTGAACTGAACGTTTTTGAAATTTTAATTATCATTCATATCTAATTTTTCCTATCTAAAATATATTTTGATAATAATATAGAAGGAAATCCACTCTAGAGGAATAATGAACATGTTTCAAAAGCATGTTTCTTAATTCTTTCCTGTTGGAACGTTTGTATTCTTAACAGTAGCAGTTATTCATGTGTGTTTCCATTTGTTTTCTTGCAGAGATGTGAACAGTGTCTCTTCAGATAAGATTCCAAGGACACATCAAAGAAATAATTCTTTCCAAAACCACATTGGTGAACCATTGACTTTGGTGGGTTTACTTAGAAGACCATACATGAAGGACTACTCACAGAATTGTGAGTGATTCAAAAATAGCTACATCACAGAAAATCCTGATCCATCATGAAAAGCTATGTTACATCAGTTAGCCTTCTGCCTCCTCTTTATCCCAGCCTATCACTCTATAAGATCACAGCGTGAGAGTAGGACGCTGCTGTAATGACTGCAATCCCAAGTGAAGTTCCCAGGATTTCTCACTTCCCACTTGGCAATGGTAATAACTCCATTATCATAGCTTATTTGCTTTGCATGGCTACCTGTGAAGCAAAGAATAATGTATGAACAGCAGGCAAGACTAGTCTATATACATGTGGGTCATGCTGTGCATGAAGTAGATCAACTTACCCAAATACCTGTTCTTTGCCAAGTATTATATTAATAATTTTTATGTAAAATTTCTAGTATACTGATATTAAACACCATAGTTATGCATTATAACATTTATAAATATAAATAATAATAGTTATACAACAGCTTTCAAAATCAATTACCAATAGCAAAGAAGAAATTCAAATTAAATTAATTTGATTTAAAAGCAGAAATTTTTCCTGCAGTAAAACAATCGAAATTAAAACAATGAGCTAATAAGCTATAAGATGACTTACTGTTTGAGTTTTTATTACTTTAGATGAGACTAAAGTATCAGCTAATACTATTGCCCATTTGAAAGATGTTACAAGCATTTCAAAAATCCTGTCTTTTAATACTTTCCCTAGATAATCATAACTGATCATTAATAAATGTCAATCTATTGACTATTGTTTCTTTGTGTTGGCACTCAATGTATTACCTCCAGTTTTGGCTCATTTTGCTGTATTTCCCAGACATATCATTTTATTCTTAAATATTTCAGCATCATCTCTAAAATACTAGGGCTTATATATTTTTAAACATTTACTGTATCATTACTATATATTATATAATAAATTGTTAACATTATCAAGTATCTGGTCTCTGTCCAAAGAGCCAGTTACTTCATAAATATTTTACAAATGCACTTACAAACTACTTTTTCTAAAAGACATTGAGTCCTAAGTTAGGCATATGAATCATCTTGCTTTCCTGAACATCACAGACAGACCACAAGAGGGCAATTATTCATGAGGTGAGAGGTCTATTCACTGGACTGAAGTATTCATCTTCTGAGAACCAGGTTGATCTTTTAGGTGTTTGCAATGATAAGGCTGTCTTCAGACTCTTTACCAAACAGAGCTGAAATCATGAACAATGAGAATGTAACTCAAAAAGTGCTGCTGTGGAGTTCTAATTATTTCATATTATATAAGACAATGGTTTTTAGATGGCCTTGTCTAGACAGACGTCATTTTACAAGATGCTTCAACTCAGTTTTGAGGATGGGAAATGAGTCTTCATTTCGGTGGACATGTTAATGGAAATATTTATTCAACAGTACCTATGAGGCAAGCCTGGCCGAGCATATTTCTAAAACTTAGGAAGAGTAGAACCCAATAAACTTATCCAAATAAGTTGGATTATAGAAGGACATGGGTGCATTAAAATGTATTAGAAAAACTAGGTAGGAGATCTTATCAGGCACACTGTCAGGAGAGCACAACTGTCCTCAAAGTCACTCCCATCAAAGGGAGGCTCCAACACTGTGAAGGCAATGTCTCCACTCATTTCTCATCTGCCCATCAAATGAGTATGTTTATGCGAATGTTAGTCACAGAACTAGCAACTGTCCCAGGGGCTTTAACTTGGATGTGATTTACTCAAAATGCAATATGCCAGTCTGCCCATTTGTCTAATAGAGCTGGCATCCAGGAATCATCTAATTAGTTCATTTAGGCCCAATGTTTATCTTCATACCTAACAGCATCCAAAGCCCAGCTCTTCACCTCCGAAGCTCAACTCTGTCCCTGCATCCTGATTCTGTGGCAGCAGAAGCAACAAGATTTTTTTCTAGTTCTCCAGCCTAGTTCTGCCATCTTGCTCCCAGAAAGACACCCTTGGCAAACATTCATGGCTACATATTCTAGTTCCAATATCTCTGAAGCTCTTTGAATTCCAATGTAACTATTTATAACCCTTCATAAGTAACACACAGACCAAAACATGTCCAATAAATGCCACAGGGATTTATTAAGTTATGTATAATGTGTAATTTTGAAACGACATTAGAAGAGTCAAATAAGGAATCTACAAATGAATCGCTTTGGCATCCATGTGGTGGATAAACTGAAGCAGGAAATCATTGAAGGTCAGTTCTTAGAGTGACTGACAGGGGTGGATGCAGATACCTACTGACCAAAGTCAGTCTGTGATTGGAGAAGTTACTCAGCAGACATTTTTTTTTCCTGAGGGAACTATGTCTAAATTACTGAGTCTGGCACTCCTTGTGACCAGCAAAAACAAACAAACAAACAAAAACCTATAAACACTTTTAACTCCTTGGGATCAGTGAGAAAGAAAAGGAAAGAGACACAATTCACACACACACACACACACACACACACACACACACACACATTGAGTAGATGAAACAAACCTTACACATGCACATACATATACAGAGATGATGGTTGGAAGGAATGATGTTCCAACCCTCCACTAACACAAACTTTACACACATACACATAGCTGATGGACAGAAAGACCAATGGTCCAACCCCCATCCACACAAACCTTATGCATATACATGTAGGTTATGGATGAGAGAAGAATGATTCAGCCATCATACTTTATTCTTTCATCCATAGCTTAGATATCTGAGAAAATTTTCCAGCAGTATACAATTATAAAGTGTTTATATTTTAGTTTTCTTCCAGTGAATGACTGTGAAAAAAAACCACTGTTTTCCTCAATACTTTAAAAGAAATTAAAAAAAAGAAATAACTTTACATCATAGTGCAGATAAAGAAAACAAATTATTTCCAAAAACCCACAGACATTTGTAAGTAAGCAACTTGTTATAGATTATCAAAGTATAAACAAGCAGGGTAGTTTTGCTCAATCTGTTTCTCTTACTGGCAGGCAACAATTTGAGGTTAAAAAGAAAGGAATCCTTATTTTATTATTTATTATTAAAGGCAATCTTGTAAAAATCTTAAAGAATCATAAATGTAAACTTTTAAATAAAAATCAGTCATATCTACCATAAAGTCTCAGAATGCTCATCTACTTATGAATAATTCTTAATTTATCATTTCAGGAAGATGTGGGCAAAAGTGGTTATAAGAAATCAAGCAGTCCAGCCTCAGTGAGAGTCACATCAGCCATTGCTGCCATTATTCGTGTTCCCTGACCATATGAGGGTCCTAGCAAAACTAATGAGTGTGCCTTTCTGAGTTTCAAGTTGTTTCCTAAGATTTTCTATGTCACAGCCAGTAGTAAAAGCATCTCAACCTAGCTTCATTAGCAATTCTATTTTTCAAAATGTTTTTAAGTGTGGTAGTCATTGCTGACAATCTATGTCCCTAAATTCTCTAGAGCAGTTTTGAATCATTAATCTGCTCCAGTAGTAGGGCCTGAAAGAGATCAAGAATTATTATTGTGAGTGTAAATATACTGCTCAGTGAGGGACTGGAATCCCCCTTAATGTTTTCATTTAATTCTTAGATTAAGAGGGATATAAGGACCACAACCACAGTAGAATTCCATAATAGCATAAAATTCTCGAGACAAGTAGTCCTCAGGGCTGTGCCACATATCAGCCATATAACTCATGGGCCACATTCCATGAGTTGTAAAGTCATTTGTTGTTTTTCCTGCATAGCCCTCGAGGTAACCTTTGTTTTCTTTGACAAGAACTATCAGGAAAAAGCATAAGTACTTGGCAAAATATAACATGCCTGTTTATTTGTTGTTATTCAATAAATTTAGGTGCTGTAGAATGACAGAAATACATTATCTTCAGTTACTCTCCTTGAAAGCTTTTGAGAAATTCTCATAGACAACTCTTATTCCCTCTGTGGCAACTGTTCCTGTATTTAAATCTAAATTTTATTTTAGTACCTGAAAGTTGGACTTAAAATCATTACATTTCTTTACTTCTTTCTTCTCCAAATATGGCCATATTGGTTAAACTTGGTTTTTACTATTATTTTACTCTTTAATGGACATACTAGAGATGGTTTGGAAAGCCTAGTATATTAATGATGTTTTACTCTAAAACTTTCGTTACACTATTGCATCGCTTATAGTGCAGCATCATGTACCAGAGTGTGTAAAAGGAGTGTATGTTATGATTGAGCGATTAGTAGGAAACCTCTTGGGTCACCCCTGTTTTCTCTCATTCTCTCTGTTTCTCTCTATTCTGTCTTTTGTGAATTATTTGTGACAGAACAAGGGCATTTATTGCATCTGCAGTGTCCCACCGTCAGATTTGAGTCATTGCTCCCACAAGGCATCATTTAACTTGTTCTTCAGACCCAGGGGTTTCTGCAAATCAATAATTTTAGAACTCAACACTCTGACTACTAACATTTTTTTTAATTGGTTGTCTGGATAATTCTTCTTTGGTGGGCGTGTTCCTATGTGTCTGAGGTTGTTTAGCAATTATTCCCATGATTCTTCTCAACCAAGGGATCCATTTACTATTTTAAACAACAACAACAACAAAAAAACGTTCTCTTGAATTTGCTAAGTAACCTCTGGAGACCAAATTTCACTTAGCAAAAATCCATCAATCTAAACTGGGGTATTCATTTTTTTCTCGTCTTTGTTTATATACCCTTACCATAATTTAGAGTAATTCAAAGGGGATCTATCATTTCTCCAGTTCTCTCTTTCAATCATTGACAATGGAAACATGAATGAGATAACATTACCTAAAATTTTCTATGGTTTACAAAACAGTAATGATCTAGGTGTGTCAATCTTTCTGGAGTTTTTTTTTTTTTTTTAAGTGTGGTACTTTCACTAAGAAGGATTGGTTATTTGGTTTAATTTGATAAAGTTTTTTCTAATAAAAAGAAGAAGAGTAGTTCTTTGTTAAAAATCTTCAAATTTTTCCATCTTCCATGTTAATGTGTCCAATGATATGATGATTGCTCCTGTATTATTTCTGCAACCATTCCTAGAAAAGACTATTTCACAGGAAAATTCCTGGAACTCTGGCTCTTGTAATCGTTCCACAATGGTCCTTGGAGATTTGACATAGATGTTTCCTTCGGGGAAAGGCTTGCCTTGATCTCTTGATCTCTACATTGTGTTCAGTTATGGTTTTCTGGGATAGTCTCCATTTGCTCTAAAGGGTAGCTTCTTTGAACAGGAGAAGTAACTACATTTATCTGCCAGTTTAAAGATGAGTATAAGACTGTAGAAAGGATTTCTGGAGTACAGCTTCTTTGGCTCTTTGTATATATTGTATATTAGTCCCCTGTTGGATTTAGGATTGGTAAAAATCCTTTCCCATTCTGTTGGTGGCCTTTTTGTCTTATTGACAGTGTCTTTTGCCTTACAGAAGCTTTGCAATTTTATAAGGTCCCATTTGTCAATTCTTGATCTTACAGCACAAGCCATTGCTGTTCTGTTTAGGAATTTTTCACTGTCTCTGGTCTTATGTGGACTTTGATACACTTGGACTTGAGCTTTGTACAAGGAGATAAGAATGGAACAAATAGGGCTGGTGAGATGGCTCAGTGGGTAAGAGCACCCGACTGCTCTTCTGAAGGTCAGGAGTTCAAATCCCAGCAACCAAATGGTGGCTCATAACCATCCGTAATGAGATCTGACTCTCTCTTCTGGAGTGTCTGAGGACAGCTACAGTGTAGTTACATATAATAAATAAAATAAATAAATCTAAAAAAATGGAACAAATCACATTCTTCTACATGATAACTGCCAATTGTGCCAGCACCATTTGTTGAAAATGCTGTCCTTTTTTCCACTGGATGGTTTTAGCTCCCTTGTCAAAGATCAAGTGACCTAGATGTGTGGATTCATCTCTGTGTCTTCAATTCTATTCCATTGATCCACCTGTCTATCACTGTACCAGTACCATGCAGTTTTTATCACAATTGCTCCGTAGTACAGCTTAATGTCAGGCATGGTGATTCCACCAGAGATTCTTTGGTTGAGAATAGTTTTTGCTATCTTAGGTTTTCTATTTTTCAAGATGAATTTGCAAATTGCCCTTTCTATGGGGTTCAGAGCTAAACAAAGAATTCTCAACTGAGGAATACGGAATGGCTGAGAAGCACCTGAAAAAATGTTCAACATCCCTAATCATCAGGGAAATACAAATCTAAACAACCCTTATATTACATCTCACACCAGTCAGAATGGCTAAGATCAAAAATTCAGGTGACAGCAGATGCTGGTGAGGATGTGAAGAAAGAGGAACACTCCTCCATTGCTGGTGGGATTGCAAGCTTGTACAACCACTCTGGAAGGCAGTCTGGAGGTTCCTCAGAAAATTGGACATAATACTACCGGCAGATCCAGCAATACCTCTCCTGGGCATACACCCAGAAAAAGTTCCAACTGGTAATAAGAACACATGCTCCACTATGCTCATAGAAGCCTCATTTATAATAGCCAGAAGCTGGAAAGAACCCAGATGTCCCTCAACAGGAGAATGGATACAGAAAATGTGGTACATCTACACAATGGGGTACTACTCAGCCTTAAAAACAATGGATTTATGAAATTCTTGGACAATTAGATGTATCTGGAGGATATCATCCTTAGTGAGGTAACCCAATCACAATAGAAGTCATTAGATATGCACTCACTGATAAGTGGATATTAGCCCAGAAACATAGATACAATTTGCAAGATACAATTTGCAAAGCACAAGAAAATCAAGATCAGGGAAGACCAACGTGTGAATACTTCATTCCTCCTTAGAAGATCGAACAAAATACCCATAAAAGGATTTACAGAGATAAAGTTTGCAGCTAAGATGAAAGGATGGACTATCCAAAGACTACCCAAACTGGGGATCCATCCCATAATCAGCCACCAAACCCAGACATATTGCATATGCCAGAAAGATTTTGCTGAAGGGACCCTGTTATAGCTGTTTCATAGGAGGCTATGCCAGTGCCTGGCAAATATAGAAGTGGATGCTCACAGTCATCTATTGGATGGAACACAGGGCCCCCAATGGAGGAGCTAGAGAAAGCACCCAAGGAGCTGAAGGGATCTGCTACCCTATAGGTGGCACAACAATATGAACTAACCAGTACCCCTAGAGCTCGTGTCTCTAGCTGCATATGTAGCAGAAGATGGCCTAGTTGGCCATTACTGGGAAGAGAGGCCCCTTGGTATTGCAAACTTTATATGCCCCAGTACAGGGGAACGCCAGGGCCAAGAAGTGGGAGTGGGTGGGTAGGGGAGTGGGGCTGAGAGAGGGTATAGGGAACTTTCGGGATAGCATTTGGAATGTATATAAAGAAAATATCTAATAAAATTTAAATAAATTTTAAAAAAGAATGTAGAAAGGAATTATGCTGATCTGGCAAAATTGTAGTAGTCGATTCTTTTCTAAAGTCCATGATCTCATTAGTTGCAGAGAGCTGGCTAGTTTTCTATTACCAAGCATGGTTTTCATCTGTCGAATCTGTTGAGTGGATTTTATAACGAATTTGGGAGCTATTTTTTTGTCACTTATTACACATTCATTTAAACTTAAGAGAAAAATGTAGAAAAAATGAATTAAAGGAAAAAAATAAAGGATCATTCTTATTTTTAACCTGTTTACAAAAGAGTAACTCTTGACATGTTCTGCATATAAGCAAAACTCGCTGATAGTTTCCATTTCATTTTCATGATAATGAATGAATCATTTATACTCACACTACATCCATGCCATTATGGTCCCCTAATGATTGAATACTATTATGTTTAATAAATGCAATCCCTTTGGTCTGATTCCTAATTTATTCAGTTTAAGTGTGACAATAATATTCATTGAGTACTTTAGTATTTTAGTACTGTAGTGAGACAATCAGGTTTATTTAACCTCTTAAAAATTCTTTTTATATTTAAATTCACATGTTCCTCAAAGAAACTTTTGTCCTATTTTTGAGGAACTATTACTGCAGCTAAGTACACTAGTTCTTGTCTCCAGCTCTGTGGAGGGGCATGAAAAAGAATCTCAAGTTTCAAGCCAGCCTAAACTACATGTAAGCCTTTAATTGATAATAATACACAAATTAAACACATCGTCATATTAAGTTCTTAACTTGTGATGATTATATTTATTTTCTTGAAACAATACAAAATATTGTTCATACTGCATAGTTGAAAGTTTGAGAGAAAAAACATCTATTTCCCTTGCCTTATTTAAATAGTTTGCACAAATAATAGGGACATTAAAATTATAATGGGTGTAAATTATTCTAGGACCCTTACCAGGAAAATGGATAGTTGTAAATAATAAGTATGTTTAAAATGCTAAAAATACTATAAAAAGGAATGATTTCTTAGACTTATTTATTTTTTGTATATGAGTGCTTTACTCACTGGATGTCTATGTAACATGTGCACCAGTGGACTGGAGTTATGGGCAGCCATGGGCTGTCCTGTGTTTGTTGGGAATCAACCAGAGATATTCTGCAAACACGATAAGTGCTCTTATTCACAAAGCTATCTTTCAAGTCATTTTCTAGTAATGTTTTCTGGTTGAATAGTGTGAATGTTATTCACATTTGTCCAGTACTCTACAATAAACACATATATTTTCATTAACTTTCTCTTGCCCCAATATCAATGATGGATGCAAAGGGAGCCAATATTTTCAATAGGATATAATACGTCTTTACTAAGGAAACCAAATATACATTGAGCAGAATAACAATAAATTTAAGACAAAAATAAAGCTATCTGTTCACATTAAAAAAGAATGAGTCAAAGAAAATCACATTAATTTGCACTACCTGTAGAACAAATTAGCAAATGTTGTGACCATCTGTGAAAGACACCAGGGCCACATAAGACATGGAATTATTTAATGTGTTAAATCCATTTAAAATGTTTGTATCCTGTTAGTTCTAACATAATTACTATGTTAATTTCTATGTGTTTTGCATATTAAACGGAGCAGACTCTGGGAAGCTAATGGCCGCTATGTCAGCTTTTTATTAAATCACAAAATAAACATGCACAATCCTACTTCCGAAGATAATTAGTTTAGCATTTCTGCCAGAGTTTAAAATATTGGGTATGCTTTGAAGATTTGACTTCCATTTGGAGTGGCAGTGGGCATGTGCTGGCTGTTCTGTGGCTCTTCAGAGCCTTCAGAAGGTAAAGTACTTGAAATTGGAGAGAATTTAAAATTCTGTGTTTGTTTTTAACATTTATGTATGAACATTTCAGTCATATAAAGTAACCAGAAGACAGTATAGCATAATTTTCTTTGAAAATATACTATGTTTAAGGAGATGAGGTGGGAAACACAAAATCTACTTCTTAGGGAACAGCTTACAACCTATGTCTGGAAGAAGATGTGCCAAATATTTCCAGATGGCAATGATCTTAAACAGAAGTCCCTGAAAGGGGACAGCAGTCTTTAACCACACTGGCTCCAGGGAGAATATGCACTGCTAGTGAAGAAACAAAAAAATAAGGCATTTCAAGACACTAAAACAAAAGAGAGGGATATATGGATAGCAATGGTCTCTCTCTACAGTTTCTCATGGCCTTCTTTATGCCATCTTTTCACAAGCAGCATTCATTAAGCATTCATAAAGCTTTCTACTTTATGTCTGTGACTTGGAGATGCACTCTAGGACATGAGGGACTTAGAGGACTGGCAGCTTTTGAACATTAACTTTTGTTCTATTTTGCTTGTTTGTTGCTTGTTACTGCGTTTTCATTTTTTCAGTGTTGGAGGGTTGCTACTGTGACCCATTTGTGGATGCATCTTCAGCCCCGTTATGTTTACTCTGTACTGCCGTAGGTGTTTCGCTTTGACTTCCTGTCTTCATTTCCACTATGGTAAATGTAAGTAATATGCATTTGGTCATATCAGATTGAAAACCAAGTGACATGATTCAGTTGAGGAACAAAAGACAGCTCAGAGCATATGCTACATGTTTTATATGCATATAATTTACATATATTAAGAGTAAACTAGTGTTATATACTTATCAGGCATGGTCTTTTATAAAGATATATGTATTTATTTCTATTGTAATGACAAGAAGGAAAAAAATTGTTAGCAATTGTAGCCAAAGGGAAAATAGTAGTTGTAGCATTGTAATGACAAAATATTTTCTTAAATATTAGGTGTTTCTAAAGTAAATATTTAATCTATTAATTTTATATATATTTTTAATTTTCAGGCTTAAATATTGTTTATGTGCCATCTGCTATGAATAATTTTCAAATTTTATTTTACTTTTTCACTTGGTCTTGCAAAGAAACTATGAGATATAAAGTAAGGATAAGGGCTAATAAAGGATCTATGTGCTCAACTTTGGGTAGTCTAAAACAGAGAAAAGAGCCTGGGCTATATAGTTACTCACAAACCAGCCTGAACTATAGAGAGAGACCTTGTCACAAATTACATGCTATGTGGGTACTGCATGACCCATCCTATGTAGTAACAAAGTCAGAATCAAATACGAGGTCTCTTGGTACATTGCATCCTTGCACAAACCTTTCCTCCAATGATGGCTTTCTTTCAGACTGTTGAGTATTCCATACAGTTCTTCCCCCTGAGTAGACCCTCTTGCTAACTGATTCTGATAGAGAACATGCCATAACTGAGAGATTAAGAAGAGAGTTAGGTCTGCATCTAGCACCTTTATAATACACATCTAATGCAGAAATGTTTCTGCAATGGGACACACAGGTTGCTTTATGGGCAGATACATGATGGACAAAATGGCATTTCTGAGAACAGACATCACAATTAACCCAGACATGAGCACACAGAGTTGTTGCCTTCTAAACAAAACTTTTACCTAAAGTAAACATGGAAAAGTTACAAATTCTCTCATTTGCATGGATGGATTTCCACAATAAGTCACTCTAACCAAAGGGAATTGATGCCAACTATCCCCTCTTCCGACAAACAACACTGCCACTCTTATATCCCATATCTGCTGTGCACTTTGCTCTTGTAGCATATCAAGAATGCTGCCTGTCCCCCACTTTATGTAAAAAGTGAATTCTTTCATCCAATTATCATTTGCCTATACCACATTTTTCTCATATTTTTTTCTGAGTGGGTTTTGCTTAAAACAGACCTCTGAAATGCATCAGCTGAATGGAAATCATTCAAAGCGATTTTTATCTCTAACAGCTAGGAATAAAGTTAAAATTTTAAGGGTTTATATAAAATCTCTACATAAAATTTCCCTAAAGCCTCTGCATTCATAAAATGCTTATTAATTTTTGTTGACTCAGGAACCTTATCATTTTCAATGATTCCGCTCAGCTATAATAAAGTTGTGCCTTAGGCAGCATTTCCCCAGTGGATGCTGAAGATAACCAATGAAGTGTTTCTAGAATGATTACATTCCGACTTTCCATAGTGTTTCCAATGAACTTCAGCAACACCCCCCCCCCCACACACACACACACACGTTTTTTTTCTCTATGATTTTGGGAAGGCATTACTTAGCTGTGTGACTTCTGGTAAAAATCAAACTTTGTCCTTCATACTAAGAAAACGTCTCTCTCACCACAGAGGGAGATCATCCCAGAAAATCCCAACCAACCAAAATGTTTCTTACTCCTTAAAAATCTAAGACCAAATGCATTTTTAAACAGTTACTGACTTGATTGTTCTTTCAATAATCTCTTGAATTATCGCAAAATATCCATTTTCCTCCTATTTTAATTAAAAATATTTTTTCCCAGAGCTTTTCCTATCCATGCTTCCTAAGGAGCTCTGGCAGATAATCTCTTCTAGAAAAATATGAGTAAGTTTCCAGTTAATTCTTCACAGATGCATGGCTTTCGTGTATGTCCCTGAGCCTGCCATCATTGTGACTATTTTTGTAATATTTTGATAACTTCTGGCATCTCTAAATATTATCTTCTAAGTGTCTGAATATTATACAAAATAATCGGCCAGCTAACTTTATACTTATAGCCAAATTAGAGTATTGAGAGTAAATATAGCTTGTATTTACCCAAGGAGGTCAGGGGAGCTGGGAGGAATAAGGGGGCAGATCTCTGGTCAGCATGTATTATTTAAAAGAAAAATGTATTCAATGAAAATCTAAAAAAAATGGCGAAGCGAAAGAGAAAAGTTATGGAAAGAGAAATAGAAAAATAAGGATGAAAATAAACTAAGTACATGTTTACTTCTCTCTCAACATCTTAAATATAATTAAGGAATCTGATACAAAATGAAAATCTAAAATGCTAACACTCTGTAGACTACTGACATTGAGTGGCTTCCTGATTTTGAAAGAACTTGGTAAACAAAACTTGTCTGAAAGCCAGCCACAGTGTGATTGCAAGTCCGGAACAATGTTACATATTTCAGAAAGGCACATTTCACTATGTGAAAATGTCACAGGTGATAAAAATCAGATTTGTCTACATCTGCTGTCTCATAAGCCTCAGAATTCACACTGATGTATAATCATTGCTCATGTTTTCTGCTCAATCACACACTTGTTAGCTCTGTCGCGTGATTTTCTACTGACTGACAGATTCATCCTTGTATTGCACTTCCACCAACCTGTTATCTCTAGATCCTTGACAGTGTGTTCAATGCCTCAGAGCTAGGATAAGAGGAAGTGATGATATGGACATTACATGCAGATGGCATGATGGGTAAAATTCTGAGGCTGTAACATTTATAACACATTTTAATTAATGTTCACCTGAGGAAACTTTTCTGTGGATTATTGTCTGTAAAACTACAAATCTAAGTGCTGTCCTAGAAGTCATTAGTGGTCAATAATTCCTGATTTGGGGGTGGGATTCATACTTTACTTGCACATGCCTTTAATCTAAGATGGAAAAGCAGAAGGAATTTAACTTTTTTGCATTTAAAGACACAAACTACTTTCTGAACTAGACTGTGATTGTGTGATATTAAATTAAACAATGAATAATTCTTCATGATACTAAAATGATTTACTTCTGCCAAGGACAGAATCATCCAAGAAAGGAGATATATTACACAATAGGAGAAAGGGTTCTATGATATTTGCATCTGACAGAGAGCTGGTATCTAGAATATAACAACCCCGAAAGAAAATACAGTGT
Organism: Mus musculus; assembly: GCF_000001635.26. Classification (NCBI taxonomy): domain Eukaryota; kingdom Metazoa; phylum Chordata; class Mammalia; order Rodentia; family Muridae; genus Mus; species Mus musculus. The sequence goes on from NC_000074.6 coordinate 101,595,005, forward strand.
GCCACTGAAAGGAGTCTAATAGGTGAAACACAAATGTCTGAAAATAGTTAAAAATATTTCTATATACTTAGCCACCATGGAAATGTAAATTAAAGTTAGTTACTTTGAAATTTCATCTTACTCCAGTCAGAATTGCTAAGAAAAACAATTAAAAACACCTAGAGTTGATTTAAAAAAATAAAATAAAAGAGGGACAATTATTCACTGGAGATTGCAGCTGGAGCTATCACTATGTAAATCAGTGTGAAGATTCCTCCAACAGTTCAAACAGTGCTTACTGTGTAACCTAGCCTTGCCATTCTTTGCCCCCCATTCATCTTTATTATTATTATTTTATTTATTTACATCCCAAATATTGGCCCTTTCCTGTCCCCTCTCCAGAAGTTCCTCACCCCCTCCTCTTTGCTTCTGAAAGGGAGTTCCCCCCACACCCACCCACACCCACTCACCCACCAACCCTCACCTCACACCTACTACCATCCCCCTCTCCTGGGGCATTAAGTTTCACAGCATTAAATACATCTTCTCCCACTGAGGACAGACAAGGCAATCCTCTGCTACATATGTGCTGGGGCCGTGTACATTCATGTATGCTCTTTGGTTGGTGGCTTAGTCTCTGGGAGCTCTGACAAGTGTGGCCTAGTTGATTCTATTATTCTTTCTATGGGGTTGCAATCCCCTTCAGCTTCTTCAATTCTATCTCTAACTCTTCCATAGAGGTCCCCGACCTCAATACAATGGTTAACTATAAGTATCTGCTTCTGTGTCAGTCAGCTTCTGGTAAAGCCTATCAGAGGACAATTGTGCTAGGTTGCTGTCTGCAAACACAGCATGGCATTAGTAACGATAACATGGTTTGCTGTCTGTACATAGGATCAATCCCAATTTGGGGTGGTCACTGGATACCCTATCCTTCAGCCTTTGCCCCACTTTTGTCTCTTCATTTGCTTTAAACTGAAACAATTCTGGATCAAAATTTGGAAGATGTGTGAGTGGCCCCATGCCTCAAATAAGGGCTATGTCCTATCTACTGGATTTTGACCCTTCAGGTTCCATTTCCCCACTGTTGGACATTTCAGTTAAGGTCTTCCCCATTGAGTCCTTTGAGCTTCTCACATCCCAGGTCTCTGGGAGTTTCTAGATGTTCCTGCCACTGCTACCCACTTGACAGCTGCATATTTTCATTCACTCTTCTGGCCCTCTGGGCCTCTCTCCTGTCTTGCCACATACCTGATCCTGCCTTGTCCCCACTCCTCTTCCAACCCAGTCCCCTCCAGTTCTTTGCTTCCCATGATTTTTTTTTTCCTACTTCTAAGTGGGATTGGAGTATCCACACTTGGGCCTTCTTTCTTGTTAAGCTTCCTAAAGTCTTTGAGCTATATCATGAATATTCTGTACTTTGGCCGAATGCTCAATTATAAACAAGTGCATACCATGCATGTCGCTCTAGGTCTGGGTTACCTGGCTCAGGATAATATCATCTGTTTCTATTTCCATCCATTTGCCTGCAAAAATTCATTAAGTAGTTCTTTTAAAAGCTGAATACTAAATGAACCACATTTTCTGTATCCATTGGTTGGTTGAGGTACATCTGGGTTGTTTCCAGCTTCTGACTATTACCAATAAGGCTGCTATGTACGTAGTTGAGCACTTGTCCTTGTGATATTGTAGAGCATCTCTTGAGTATAAGTCCAGGAGTGGCATGTCTGGGTCTTCAGTTAGAACTATTTCCAGTTTCCGGAGGAACTTCCAGACTGATTTTCAGAGTGGTTGTGCCAGTTTGCAATGCCAGCAGCAATGGAGCAATCTTTCTCTACATCATCACCAGCATTTGCTGTCACTTGAGTTTGATCTTAGCCCTTCTGATAGGTGTAAGGTGGAATCTCAGGGTTGTTTTGATTTGCATTTCCATGGTGATGGGCTCAGGCTCTAAGAAAAACAATTGACAAGTGGGACCTTATGAAACTTTCAGTGTCAAAGGACACTGTCATTAGGACAAAATGACAACCTACTGATTGGTAAAATTTCTTCACTAGACCTACAATCCAATACATGGCTAATATCCAAAATATGGACCTGGAGGGCATCATCCTGAGTGAGGTAACCCAATCACAAAAGAACTCCGCACAATATGTACTCACTGAAAGGGGATATTAGCCCAGAAATTTAGAATACACAAGATATAAGATAAAATTTGCTAAACGCATGAAACTCAAAAAGAACGAAGACCAAAGTGTGGACACTTTGCCCCTTCTTAGAATTGGGAACAAAACCACCATGGAGGAGTTACAGAGACAAAGTTTGGAGCTGAGACAAAGGATGGACCATCTAGAGACTGCCATATCCGGTGATCCATCCCATAATCAGCCTCCAAATGCTGACACCATTGCATACACTAGCAAGATTTTGCTGAAAGGACTCAGATATGGCTGTCTCTTGTGAGACTATGCCGGGGCCTGGCAAACACAGAAGTGGATGCTCACAGATAGCTATTGGATGTATCACAGGACCCCCAATGGAGGAGCTAGAGAATGTACCCAAGGAGCTGAAGGGATCTGCAACCCTGTAGGTGGAACAACAATATGAACGAACCAATACCCACCCCCTCCGGAACTTGTGTCTCTAGCAGCATATGTATCAAAAGATGACCTAGTCGGCCATCAGTGGAAAGAGAGGCCCATTGGTCATGCAAACTTTATATGCCTCAGTATAGGGGAACGCCAGGGCCAAGAAGTGGGAGTGGGTGGGTAGAGGAGTGGGTGGGGGAGCATGTGGGATACTTTTGGGATAGCATTGGAAATATTGGAAATGTAAAAGAAATAAATACCCAATAAAAAAGAATCCTTACAAAAAAAAAAAAAAAAAAAAAAAAAAACTTAAGAAGTTAGACTCAAAAAAAAAAAAAGCCAACCCCCCCCCAAAAAAAACACAAATAACCCCATTAAAATTGGGTACAAAGCTAAACAGAATTCTCAAAAATGCATAACGAATGTCCAAGAAACACTTAAAGAAATGGCATGTCACTCTTGACAATATACCCAAAGGACTATGTATCCTGCTGTAGACATATTTTTTCATGTGTGTACATTAATGTTTTAATCATAATAGCCAGAAAATAAATAACCTAGATGCTCATCTACTCAGGTATGGAAAATGACAATATGGCATCTTTACAGAGTATAACGCTATTGTACTGTTAAAAATAAGATATTCTCAAGTACCTAGAAGAATCTGGAAAAGCATGATGAATGAGGTAACTCAGATCCAGAAAGCCAAACACCACTTATTTTCTCCTCTTTCTAATTGTTTGCTTTGGATCTTCAGTTAGTGTGTTCCATTTGAAAAACCAAAATTAGTAAGGGTTCATGGAGGCAGAAATTGAAGGGAGAGGAGAGAGAAAAAGTGGTATACAGGGACAAAAGGAGATAATAGAACAGGAAATTTTCAGTAGGTTTGAGGGTAGGACTCTAGGATAGAGCATGCAAATATTTAAATTCCTGATATCTAGCACAATTTCTGTGCATAAATAGGACCATGTTTATATTAATTAAAGAAGTAATATCAATACTATAGGAAGTTCTACATTATTCAACTTTCCAGTGCTATGAGAATATATATTCATATATATTCAACTTAAAAAGAGAAGGGTTATATGTGTCTCATGGTTTCAGATGATCTAGCTGTGCTTTGTTGGTCTTTCAGATTTGAGTCTTTCAGGAACAACATATCACAAGAGAATGTGTGATCAGAATATCACTCACCTCTTTAAAAGGAGGCAAGTCAGAACAAGAAGGGCACAGGACTTAAGTGTCCTCCTAGGAAGCTCCCCTAGTGACATTTCACTAGTCTCCACCTCTTGTGTATCCACTGCCTGTCAATAACAGCACTTTGAGGGCCAATTACTTAATAATGAGGTACTGGAGAACATTCAAGGCCCAATCTACAACATATTCTTTTACAATATTTAAAAGCAAGTTATTAAAATTATTTGTCATCATATGCTAAATATCTGAACTGCTTCTGTGCTTATTTCACTTATATGTTCCAAAAGGTTTTCGGTCAAATTTCCAGCTTAAATAGTATTACTAGAACCTTACTGTTTATTGAAATAGCCATTTGATGTGTCTGCATATTTATTTCCTTCTAACTTATTATGCTGTATTGGAATCCTCTGAACCTGAAGACTTCACCTAAAAAACAGTATATTCTACATAACTATGCATTTCTGAGAAATTCCATAAGCAAATGTGGTTTTCAGTGGGATTTTCATACTGTTTCCACTACTTCTGACTCTCCAAATTTACCAGAACTAGAAGTGTGAACCTCCAACTTGGTTTACTGCACATTTCCTGAGATATTTTTTATCTAAAGATACAGATCTTTGAGTCTATAGGAGCAATACTAGTTAATTTTGTTATTATAACTTCTTTATATATCTTTAAAGTTCACCAGTGTTCCATGGTACAACAATAAGCCATTAGGAGTCCATTAGATACTATATCCATTTATCAGCATTTTAGTGGTAGGTTTTTCCCAATGTCTATAAGTTGCCTTGCCAGAGGTTTTTAGCTTGAAAATGGTGCCAGGATATGGGTTTTATCCCATGTAATCAACCTTGGTTAAAATTGGTTCCCACAACTGGCCACAGTACAGAGAATAAGAGACTGCAGTTTGTTCAGCCCAATGGGAACACATATATGTTGCAACTCTCTCCCAAGAATCAAAGATCCATATGGAAGAAGAGGCAGAAAAAAGTATAAGAGCCTGAAGTTGTGAATGACTACAAGGAAATAGTATTCTTTGGGCACACCAGAACATCAACACAGATAAACTCACAGGGGTTGTAAAAGCACATACAAATTCTGTGGTAGGTCACACCAAATAAAAATTCCACCAAGGAGAAAGCAGTTAGGCACACAAGTTGACACCATGGAATTATTGGCAAGTGATAACTCCTGGGAGAAAGAGAGACAGCTCTAAAAGCATGACCCCTGGGATATGTAAAACTTTACAATATAAGACTACTTGTCCTTGAATATGTGGGAAGCAGACAATTACCTTGACTGATTAAAGAATGTAATAATAACACACACACTTAGGTACATAGAGAAGGAAGAACAAGTGTTCTGGAGGAGGGTTAAAATCAAAATCGGTTGTAATAAATTATCAAAGGACTAATGAAGACATTTAACATAAAGTGACTGTTGTGGTATTATGTGGTATTATCTGCTCTATACTTCCAGGAGTATTCATGTGCATGTCTAGCTACCACCTCAATGTTGTTGATTACTGAAAGAAAGGCAAGCATACACAACCTTATATTTTAAATACCTAAAAAAGCCAATGGCTATGCCACTCTCACGGTCCATATGTCTAACACACACTCCACTCCAATATTCCTGAGTTGAAGCTTACTAAATCTTTATTTTATCTTTGCTGCTTTGGACCCTACTGCGCAGCAATCCTGGGGCCGTTCTTCCTCCTCCACCTTTCCTGTGTGGTCAGTTTCCTATTCCCTTGTCACAGCAGAATCCCTTCTTCCTCCTTCCTCACTCCCTTCCTGGGAATCCTAAAAGTCCTGCCTGTGTCTCCCTGCCCAGTCATTGGCCGTCGATACCTTTATTGACCAGTCAAAAACAAACTGTGGGCAGGCTCTGTTTTAGTTGTACATTCAGGATGCTGCAAACAGGTCTGTGGGTAACATAGTTAGCATGAGAACACACACCACTACAAGTGACTTCACTACATACCAAGATAGCAGAGATTTACAATGTGACAGGATATAGAATCATGCAAGTGTCAAACTTCCTGGTACCCATCATTAGGATTGTAAGATTTGGGTTAATTTTTGACACTAATGTGAAATATATCCTTAATTAGCTTAAGTAAAGCTGGAAGAACCACTCTGAATGTGTGTGACACCTTCTAGTGGCTGCAAGGATAAAAAGGTCTGAAGAAAAAGCTGTATCTTCCACCTGATTACCTTCCCATAGTTATTCACAACTCTACCTGCTTTGTTCCTGGATTTTTCTACTATTGGTGAATTTATCCATCCTGCTGTTGCTGCTGCTGCTGCTGCTGCTGCTGCTGTCCTCTGATGACAATCAAAATCTACCTTCTTTGGTCTTCCAACCATGGCTTCTTCTGAATTTCTTTAGGCCTTATGACCAGATTGGTACAGCTTTGGAATAAGCAGCTACACTTTCTCAGTCTCTTAAGATAGCCATTGAACATTTTCCATTCTAACCATATAGATTCTATTTGTTCCATACCTCTTCAGCACCCTAGAACACCTATCAAATAAAAGTGTGCAAGTCACCGCTTGTTCTGCTGCAAAGTCCCTCCAGTTATAGTGAAAGGCCTTCTGAAGATAAACTGCAGATTTCTCACAGTACATATTTCCAAGGAATGAGAATTGCTTGGAATTCCTCTGAGTTCCATATAAATGCTTTTTTTTTAAAGTATTTTTTCTGTGTGGAGTTCATTGCCATTCCTCTGCCAAGCCTGTGGCTAATGGCCCTTCAAACTAGACTGGGGCATGTCTTTGTTCACTCTCATTTTAGACTCATTAACAATTTCCCTGTGCATGAGATGAGGAGAACAACTTTCTAATCTATTTTTTTTCTTTTTCTGTGCAATGTAGCTTAATCTTTGTTATTTTAGAAGATCCCATTATTGCTGGAGAGGCAATATACTATCTTCTTCCAAATATTTTTGTTGTTTATATTGTTTTTCATGCTTGTTTGTGAGATGACTGAATCTCTTGTCAATTGTAACTTTTGTCTCATGTTACCCCTATGATATGCTCTTCAGAGTTTTTAACTGAAGAGTGAGTTCTGACTATTGCAGCAGTTCAAAATAAGACAAAGAAACATGAATGCTGCCTTCCATTGCCACAACCTTCTCTGTAAGCATTTAAGTATGCTAAAATCATAACGAAAAATAACAGAAAAGTAAACTTCCTTGATTCTGTATATATCAGTCCTTACTGTTTTTAATGAAGGATGCATATTTTATAAAAAAAAACAAAAAACAAAAAACTAAAACTAAAAACAAAACTGAGCCCAGTATTGAAAGCAAAATTAACTGATAACCTAATTTCTTACTAGTTCTGAAGAATTGTCATTAGTATGATCTTTTGTGTTTTCTTGACTCTTCTTCACGTAAAGTTCCTATATTTTATATTACATGCACTGTCTGCGGGGTCCTGAAAAGATTCGAATCTCTTTATTTGGATAGCAACAAACATTGTGGTTAGGCACAAGTGTTTGTTAAGTCAGACAATTAAAGGTAATTACTCTCTTTTATGCACTTAAAAATTATAGAACATTTACTATGCTCCACATATTCATTTACTTAATGTACTTACAATAACTAGAGAGATAACACAAAAACTTCTACAGAGGTTGGAATCTAGTAAATAAAAATATCAATAAACAAATTTTCATTAAAAGGAGCAAAATTACACAGCAGAGATACAGAAACATGAAAAAGATTGTCTTTACATTTGCTGGAGAAGCTGCTTGTGAAAATGACTTGTTAGATAATAAATAAAGAAGGAACCATGCTTACAAGTATCTGAGGAAAGTGTATTGAGACATAGAATAGAGAACATGAAATTATGTTCCCATACTGTGCTTTAGTCAGTTTTGTGTTCTATGCAGAAGCTCTGCTTATTTCTTTCTCATCTGTGGTTAGAGAGGAAACCTGCAAATAAATGTTTAAATTTTTGAGTCTCTTAAATATGGGCTGGTGTTTTTGACCTAAATATAGCCATATCTGAAAAGAGGGAATCTTAATTGAGTAAATGTCTCCACTAAGATGGGTATATAGACAAGTCTGTGGAGTATGTACATGATAGTTGATCTGATCAAAGTGGAAGGACCAGCTCATTGTGAGCATGGCCACTCCCGGGCTCTTATTAAGTGTGTGATGAGAAAGCAGACTGAGCAAGCCACTGGGAGCAAAATAATTAGCCACATTCCTCCATGGCCTCTGCCTCAGTTCCTGCATGAATTTCCCCCAGTGATAGAATATGACTGGAAAATTGTAAGGTTTTCACCTTAACTTGTTTTGATCATGATGTTTTATCATAGCAATCGAAGGTCTAATTAAGACACATTTTTGTTGCTTATTCAGATGTGAATCCAAAACAAGACTCTTCCATTCATAAGATACCCCCTTTATGCAGAGAATCCAAAGTACATGTGCTCACAGATAAGCACCAGGGGAAAATAGGAATGCTAAACATGAAGGTTTGCCTAGTCAAAGAACGAAATGCCTACCTGCGTCTGCTCAGACAGTTTGGCATGGATATGGTTAATATCCTGGTAAACTCTGTGCTGAGATCACACCAGATCTTACCCCAGGCTCTTAATATGACTCATAATTGATCTATATAACACATCTATATGGGAGGGGTGACTTCAGTTTTGAAAAGAGTTTTGTTATGCACATAAGTTTTGTTATGTACACAAGATTGTGTCACATCAGGAAACTTTTAACTAAATTGTTCTGTACTTAAACATGCCTAATAGAAATTTCCTCATATCACACTCTCCAAGTGTGAACCAAAACCTGTTACTGAATTGGGTTAATATCAAAAATTCTGCTAGCCTTCCTATTTACAGAGCTTCTCCTCACCTTCAGGTACTCTCCCTAGCCAAGGGAGAGCAAGTTGGAGGATGTAATACATTTTCACATTTCAGCTATCTCCATTGCTTGCACCCTGCACTAGCATATCCTTCCATTAACGAAAATGAACTGTTAAAATCTCAGCTGCTGATGCAATATTTGTATGAGCCACTTAATATTCATGTGGTTCTATGGTTGTTTCCTTTTTTTCATTCATTCATTCTTTTTTTTCCCACAAAGACAGGGTGTCTCTGTGGTTCTGATTGTTCTGGAAGTAGGCTGGGATTAAACTCTGCTTTGTGGATGCTGGGATTAAAGGAATGGGTGACCACTGCTTGGCTTCATTTCTTTTTCCTGGCCACCAGATTACTGGGAAAACTGATGACAACTTCATTGGTTTTTTTCAGTGGTCAGAAATTTTGCCAAAAAAATGACATATCTTTGCTAGAGTATCTATGACTGTAATTTTCAGTCCATTCTCCATGGGTCCTTCTATAAATTATATATCCCACTAGGAACTTCTGAATCAGTTTTTTTTAATATTTTATGAGTCATTTTTAATGTTAAGAAGATTATTTTTGTGCATTCTTTGACAAGTAATTGTTTATAAAGTACAAGTAGAAAATATTTTATCAATATTAGTTACATCTTTCTTTCTCCTGGTATTATTTTTTCCTAATACTAAAGTAGCTCTTTAAAAAATTACTATTTCTATATTCCTGAAGCCAATAAATAGTCCACAACCGAGCTCTGGACATTTTCTTACATTTACAGAGTATCTTACTCATCTTGACTCTTTGGATTTTTGACTTGTTGCTCTCACTGTCCCTTACCACTCATAACCACTTTGCTTAAAGGAACTTTGAAAATGACCTCATACAAAGTCTGTAAGTGACTATCTTCCTTATCAGAAGTCTCATATGTATTGCATATGTATTGTATCTGTCCACTTAGCTTGACAGCACTGTGACATCATTCTCTGCATGGGATTTAGATATCTTTCCTATCCTGAAATCCTAAACTCATGAAGATTAGGTTACATCTCAGAACACTCCCTAAAACTTTCAATGAATTGCTACTTCAAAAAATAAAGTATTAAGTTTGAGGGCTAAGTACTGATAAGATTTCTTTTCCCTTTGTCTTTCTTGCTTTCATGAAGAAAATCAAAGTAATATGATTTTGTGGATTTCAACTTTATTAAGTCCAACCAAATTGTGTATAATCTCCATCTCATATGATCATTATAAATACTGAAAAAATTATGTATATACATATAATATTATGTAACATTATAGTACAGTGCTTATCAGCTCTAAAAATAGGAATGTTATTTGCTATATATTGACTCTATCATCATTAACTATAATTTTAAAATAACAGGTGGTGCATCCAATCTTATATTCACTCTGTAAATTGAATGAGGAAATGCCTCTTAATCATCTGAAAAAAATCCTCCACACATACCAACATAAAATAACCCAATGCATTTATAAATGGTTCATTTTACCATTTTTTGCTCTTGCTGTTCTCATCTGTCAATTATGTACCAGCTACAGAGTAGGGATTGAACAAATACTATTTATGATTACAGTTAATACTCAAATTGATTATTTGCTCAGGCATATGGTTATCTTGTCTGACACTGGTAGTACAAAAGCAAACACCAAAAAGACAGCTCTTTCCAAATAGAATTTAGAATTTTAGACAATAAAATGAGGATTACACATGGAGTTTTATCAAGTGTGTGAAGTATATTCAATGCATGTAGTCGCATATATGTTTGATTCTCTGACACACAGTGAGAGTTTCCTTGATAGACTGGATCAGAAATGCTCTCTGACAATATATAAACATTCTTTACTTCGTCTTAAGAAACATGAAGGTTTTGAAGGATGATAAAACATTGAGTTGGACAATCCAGACAATTTCTGCATTTGCTTCAAAAAGCAGTAAATTCTAAGAAAGTAAAGCACATTTGCTAGGCAAAACTCTCACAACCAAAATAAAATGGAATGAGAGGTATTCTTGGCAGTTTTTCCCCAATTTTTTATTGCTTACCCAAATTGGTTTTGCAAGATGCACTTTGGACAACTGAATTATGAGCCTTAACTTTAGTATTGCTGATCAATTTATCTTCTGTGATTCAACAGGATCTGACCGGGAGCCAAAGTCATAATTCAGTTGTGAACACATACTACCTAGGGGGAAGCATCCTGCAAATGAAAACACAGAAAGTCTAGTCTGCAGACACAGCTCCCCTTTACTTTAACATTTGAAAGGGGAATTTTACAGTTTCCTAATCTGGAGTTTGTTTAGCATTAGAAAAAGGGTGAATTTACAAAAGAAAAGAAAACAAGTTCCTATCCTGTGCTAACTGGATTGTATTTTAAATTCCTCTTCATGTTATCATTTGTTTTATTTTTTCTTCAAAATTGATATATTTGTTTTAACCCAACAGCAGAAATTATTTTTCATGCTTTTATAAATAATATCCAGTTACTATTTTGATCCAATCAATATCCTGTTTCATGACAACTAAAGCAACTCAGACTGGTAGTCTTTTGTAATTATAAATTAGGAGAAAGTCAATCTCTGAAAGATATTTGTGTGTGCTGAAAAGCTAAGAAACATGCTTATCCAATAACATCATTGTCTGACATTCTAAATAAATTATACAATAACCAGTCATAATGCAATATTAATTACTGTATACATATTCCTATTAAAATTAAGACTAAGTATTAATATTTCTGTTTGTGAAAATATTATTACTTTCATGGCTATTGTGATCAATGACTATGTTAGAAAGAATACAAAAATTTAGGACTATAGTGCACAACTATTAACAAAAATCATCTATTGTTAACATTCTATTATATTTCACTGCCACCATTTTTTCTTTTTGTGCATTCTTATTATATTTTAACTAATGCTCAAAAAGCTTTACATCTTGTTTGACAAAGTTTTGCTATCATTCTTTTGACTTTGACAGTTAAAAATGGATATACAAATGTGATCCTGTCTGACCCTAGATAGGTTAAGGCAAAAGAAAGATTAAGCCAGTCTGGGACACACTGTAGCTATTCTGACAACATGGGCAACACAGCAATACTCTGTAAAAATAAATAAGCCTATTGTTTTTGTTTTCCTGAATACTCAATTTCCTCTGCTTAATAATTTCATAGGTGTGTGCAAATGTGAAAAGAGATATAACCTTTATGTTATTCTACTCCATGGCATTACTCTAAACTCAATCCTATTTGGAGATATTTGTAAATCAAACAGTTAATAGAAATTGTTCTGCATGCCGTCCTTAGTATGACAGCCAAGTAGTGTCATGTGGTCCAAGTCAAATTATTCACACTAATGTTCCAAGAACAATTGTCCATGGAATAAGACAAGTCTAATTGGCTAATGTACAAAATAGGCAGAAATATATAAACATTGGGGAGAAACAAGAAGCAGAAGATGAAAGCTGATAAAAAGAACTGAGAGTAAAGTTTTCTAGACATACAAAGATGTCTTAAAAACTCCTTCTAATAAGCATAATGGGACATCTGTACCATCCAGCAGATTCTTACATATTAGTCATTAAACCCATGAAACCATAGATTGTTTCTGAGAGCTAGCTAAGTTACTATATCTTTACAGGACATGCAAAATTTACAAGCACAAGCACGTAGATTTTTATCTGGTTTTTAAAATGTCAAACAGTTCATAATCGAAAGGTATTCTTGATTTCTGGAATGGTGTGAGCCCAGAAAAAAGAAAGGAGAACCATGTGGCCAGACACAGTTGTATGTAATTATAGATTTCTACTTAATTAAACAATCTTGGGTTAGTAGTGCTGATATATAAGTTTATGCCAAGTTAAGGAAAAGGATCCCTACTTACTAATGCCAAAGTATGAATACTCAGAGTGGGTAATTCAGGATCATGCATTTTATGATCTGACAGAGTCAAGCAAGATGAGAGGTGTGATTGAACATAAAATGTCCATTGACCACCCTAAGCATACATTTCTTTCCCCTCTGTCCCACTGGTTGAGTATTCAAAGATGTACAATCTTTCCTGTATACCCCTAAATTTTATAATCTAGTCTCTCCCCAATTTACAGGTTTAGTAATCTAGCACACTGACTGTACTTTGTCTGCCTTAGATCAGTCTTTTGATTTGAAGGAAAAGTTTCCAAAGGGCCCAGGCAAAGCACTGTTATATTTTTAAAAATGGAATATGACATTTTATTCCACACACCAGCACTCAGGAAGCTGAAATAGGCGATTTGCCACTAGTAAGATGCCAACCTAGGCTGTAAAGCTTCAGCTCAACTTGCAATTTATTTCCAATGAGTTTTATTATTCCAATGCATATTTCTCAATCAGTATACACACCTATTCAACAAGTCCAATTACAAATTATTCTATACATGAAAACACTCTGTATAGATTGATAGATGAATAGATAGAGCATAAACAGATTGTTTTTCATGAGTGACATTTTGGCTTTATGTGAGTCAAAAATTCCCCACACACTCATGGATAAAAAAATATATCGACCTAAAAAAGTGATATAAATTTAAAACAAAGATACAAAATACCTATTTGATACTTAGTTATCGTGTCCATTGCTATAAAAAGATGCCATGACAAAGGAGACTTTTAAAAGGACAACATTTAATTGGACCCAGAACAATTTTAGAGGTTTAGTCCATTATCATCATGGCAGGAAACATGACAGCATCCAGGCTGGTGGGAATATGAGATAAGTGTTCTGCATCTTTTTTTTTTTTTGGGGGGGGGAGGGGGCTCGAGACAGAGTTTCTCTGTGTAGCCCTGGCTGTCCTGGAACTCACTGTGTAGACCAGGTTGGCCTCGAACTCAGAAATCTGCCTACCTCTGCCTCCAGAGTGCTGGGATTAAAGGTGTGTGCCACCACGCCCAGCAGTGTTCTGCATCTTGATTGGCTGCAGCCAGGACAGAGTTTCCTATAGGGGGAGGGACATGAACACAAAGAGCCATTGAAGTCCACCCTACGCTAGTGCATTTCCTCCAATAAACCACACCTAATATAACAAGGACACACCTCCTAATAGTGTTAATTCCTGTGAGCCAAGCATTCAAACACAGTATTCAATAGTAAATTCAAACCACTAGAGGTGCAATATGGGCGATTCTGAAGTTCAAGTTCATGGTATACTAACAATATCAACTCAACCACCTGACATAGGAAAGTCAGACGAAGGATTGCACAGCAGAGGGTCCTAAATTTTTCTAGAAGCCAAGTCAATTAAAACACTGGAAGGTGAGAAATATGCTCCAAAGGGAAGAGCTAAGCTAGTAGGAAAGTTTCTTCAAAAGTAAATAGATGCAGATTGGAAGTCAAAAGTAAAGGATATCAATGTTCTTATGTTCCTGACCCATCTTCCAAAGATTACACTGCAGTGTTCTTCCTGAATGCCTACCATTCAACCTGCACACATCGAGATGTACCTAAAGCTATACTTCCAGACCACACATGTTTTCCCTTAGGCTTGTCATCCTCTCCATCAAAGTTTGTGTAACTAAAAGCTTATTTATCAGCAAACTTCTACTTTTGAACATACTAAATATCTTCATGTACTTAGATGAGACAACATAAAATTAAAGTGTCATTTCTCCAAACAGAAAATATTTTCCATATTTGAGATAATTATGTAGAATAACTAAGACTATAATGAGTGAAATGGCCAGTACAGTTTATTGCTTTTCTAATTATTATTATCACTATTATTATTGAAAAAGAAGACCTACATATTTGCTTTTTGTGTGTGTGAGAGGCAAAGGTAAAGTAGAAAAGAGATTGAGATCTTGCCCATTACATGTTTAAGAATATTTATAAGCTATTCATAAGTTTGTTGTTAAAATATGTATGTTGTTTAGTCTCTAAAATTTATTAATTGATTTGTCTTTAAACAAATGTGGTTTACATTTTAAACATGAAAGTGAGTTTGGATAGGAAGGACTATGTTGTAAGACATAAATAATGAAGTATTCAAATCATAAGTTTCAGAACCAACTGGTTACACAAAATTTCACATTAAAATGAAGAGAAAATACGTGAATAAAGAAAAGGAACACTGCATTTAATGGGTTACATCTTGTTTAGATACATTTGTGCAATTTTATTTGCTCATTTTACACTAAATATTTGTTGTAAGTACAGAAAAACATAAAATGAAAATATAATTTTGGTAATTGATTTTACTAATTAATATTCTAAGGCATAAACGAATATAGGGTTAAATCTTTATTTACTAGATTATGGGCATAAAACCAATATAGTGTTAAATCTTTACTTGCTAGAGTATTTCTTATATGATCAGGAAAAGGGCAGTCCAACACATAATGAATATGTTTCAATATTATAATAGCTCCCTTAAAATAATATGTAAAATTTGGCCCCGTAAGAAATATGTAAAAAATAACTAGTATCATATGCTATAAGTCAAGCCACATTCTAGAATGGTATTTTTCTCATAAAAATAATGAAAAATTAGTAGAGTAACAATATGCTTACTGAGCGCAATGAAGCCAGGACTCAGAGCTAAAAGCCAAATGTAAATATTATCAGAGTCAACAATCGAATTCTTATTTTCTGATTTTCTAACCCAGGACTTTTCTGTTAGTCTTAGAATTGAGTCAAAGGAGTTTCAAACATGGGAACAGAAGAATGCAGACCTCAGACATTACTTAATCTTATAAGAGAACAAATCTAGACCAGTTATTATGTAAAAACCTGAGGAGAGAGGGTTTGAATTCATTCTTTAAGCCACCCAGGTTTGACAACCTCTCCAAAGATTGGTGAGAAATTAGAAATATTTGTTTCTTTGATGCCTTAAATGAGTAAAACACAATCATTTAGATAATTAATAAAATATATTGACTGGAGAGCACAAATTTTTACCAAACACCAAGGGAGAAATGGTAGCTAATGGTGGTTCCTCAATTTTTTTTTTTTTTTACCAAATATAAATGCCTGTAATTAAGATTCATCAGATATTTCATCCTCTCAGCAATGTAGGGAAATAATAGATTAAGAATTTTTATCTTCACTGTTGAGTTAAAACATGTAAGTGTTACCTGTTATGCTTTCGCATGAGATGAACAATGAAGCAAATTAACTTTTAAAACCAAATGAGGTTATTGTAGGGAGGCCATATCAGTTAATTAATAGACTGCCTAAAAATTGACTTATCTCTTACCACAAGAAATCTCTGAGCAGGAGAGAGAATTTGGGAGAGGAAGAGGAGGCAGGATAAGGTATAGTGAAAGCTGGGGAGAGAAAACAGAAATCAGCAGCAGGGGGTGGGGGTGGGGGATCTCTAGGATTTGCCAGAGATGTGGGATGAGAGGGACACAGGAGGCAGTCTATATCCAGGTGACTCTAACTGAGACTTTTAGCAGTGGAGCTTGAAGTGGCCACTTCCTCTAATCAGGAAGAGATTTTATCAACCCATCCATGAATTCTTAGACCCAATGTGTCTTCCCTACATGATGTACAAGGACAAAGATGGAGTAGAAACAGAACTATCAACTCATGTCTGTCCCAATTTGAGACCAATCTTATGGGCAAGAAATGATCCCTGGTACTATTAATGATACTCTGCTGTGTTTGCAGACAGGAGCCTAGCAGAGCTGTTCTTTGAGAGGCACCGCCTAGTAGCCAATAGAAATAGATACAGAGACCCACAGATGATCATTCGGTGGAGTTCGGGAGTCTTATGGAAGAGTTGGGAGATAGATAGAGCAACACGAAAGGGAAAAAAGACTATGAGAAGACCAACATAATCAACTAACCTGGACCCATGGAGGCTCCCAGAGACAGAACCACCAAGAAAAGAGCAAGCAAGTGATGGACCTAGAGCCCCGCATATATGCAGCAGATATATAGCTTGGTCTGTATGCAGGTGCCCCAACTGTCCTAGAATCCGTTGCCTGCCTGTGGATCCTGTTCCCCTAACTGAACTGCCCTGTATGGCCCCAGTAGAAGATGTGCCTAGTTCTATAGTAACTTTACCTGCCAGAGTGGGTGATTACAGGGTATGGGGTTAGGGGCTCCCTCTTTTCAAAGGAGAAGGGAAGGTAGGATGTGGAGGCTGTGTGAGGGGAGGATTAGGTCAGGGTGGGTTAGGGAGCAGTGGTAGATGGAAGATGATCCAGATGTAAAGTGTATAAATAAAAGAAATAAAGCAAAACAAAACAAAACTAGAAAGATATCCCAAGGAGAGGTACTCTGTAGTTTCAGTTTCAGGAATGATCTCTTCACCAAGTCAAAGAATGGAAGAGCAGAAAGAGAAGCATGGTCTCATAATTCTGCAAACTTTTATTGAAAACACACACAGAACATATACACACAGGGGGTAGAAGGCATGGAGAAGGAAACAGAGAAAGAATGACTTTCCCAAAGGAAATGGGAACCAACAACTATCTGAGTTTGTCTGGCAGAGCCAAAACTTTTAAATATTTAGGGATGAGATGAACTCTCTTCCTCCTTTAGAATAGGCTAGACTAGGCTATCACATAATCAAGATAAGAAAAAAAAGGAAGCTTTTTAGTTCCATCACTCCACATGATTTTTCCAGGTGGGAGATTTGAAAGTCTCATTGAACAGTTGTCTTGGCCAGAAAAAGTCCAATCTCTCTTTGTTCTTGAGAATGAAGTAAAAAAGGATGTCCACTATCTTCTTAAATGCTTAACTGAATACTTCAGTAATCCTCCCAGAGTCCCTTTTTACTTTCAGAGTGCCAGTGATCAGGGTTGTGTCTGTCTCCTAATCCCTTAAAACCAGAAACCTATTCCTTTCAATAACTTTTGTAAGATAATCATTGACACCCGATTAACTCCATTTCTTTTAAAACTCTGATGAGTAACACAACACAGTTTCCTGCTTTAAGATTTAATATATTGTGTGTGGATTCCAAAATTATGATCAAACAAAATTAATTTATAACCACAACTGCTTTCCAAGTTGAGTATTTCTTCTCCTTACAGTTGATATCTTATTCACACTTAGCTCTACTATCTCCATGTCTAATTCTCTCTGGAAATCCATTTTATTTCTGCAAAAAGTAAGATGTAGTTGTTATGGCTCATAAAACTCCATATTATAATGATACCCATGGGGAAATGAATTTTTTGAAATAATGTGTTTATGTGTAAGAATTTTTTTGAAGTCAACATCCCAGAAATTTCCAAAATTAAGTAAAACTTTTCATTTTCCAATACTAGAACCTCCCCTTACACATTTTCCTAATGTATATTGCACCAAGTAGCAATTTAAAAATATTCTGATGCTACTGTGAGTGAATTAGAGACATGTGAGTGAAATATTCAAAGCTAATCATAGTTAAATAAAATGCTAAGAAAACATTATAGAATTCAAGTCATGCTTCATTTTACATGGGATATTTGAAAACGTTCTGACGTCTTATTTTGGCTTATTTAAATAAGCAGTAACCCCAGTCATTACCATTTATCTCTCAAGTACATTGAACTAGTTAAGGCAAATAAATAAATAAGTAAATAACTGGTGTTCCTCTTCAAGCTATTATCTAAGTTATCTAAAATAATTATCTTAATTTAAGTGTGGAAAACAAATCAATTGAGATGACAGATCTAAGACCTCCTCCCTAGGTTTCACAAATCTGCATTAGTGTCATAGCTGCTTACTGAGACTTTTTTTAGCCATGGCCCCCTTGGGTGTAAACACATCTTCCCATGAAGATCAGCACGAGACAGACTGGGCTGGGCTCTATATCCAACGCATTGAGTTGAAATAATTCTCATTCATTTGTCCCTTAGACCAGATAATAAAATTCATTTCCATTTTCATTTTTTTTCTGGATTTGAATTTGCATACTAATTCACCTTGAAATCTTATTCTACATAAGAAGATACCCTGTCAACGCACCTGAAACCATTGTCCATTCTCTGATAAGACATTCAAAGTTTTCCATTTACTTTGAAATGTCCCGAATCACTGATGACAGGTGATGCTAAAAGAACAATTTTAATAAGTCATCAAGTTCTCCCAGTCTGCACATATTTTTGGCAGTACAAGAATATTGCTGCCTGCCATCTGTGCAGAATAAAGTTTGGATTTTTGTTCAGGGTCAGTTAAAATGTGCTTAAAACACTAATGTGTATTTAGGCTTTGATTATTGCTCTAAAACCTGATTGTGTGCTACTTGGAATTTGAAGCAGGAGCACTAAAATCTCTCCTCTGAAGCTGACATATTGTATTAATAAAGTTCAACAACCAATTCTTTTCCATAGTAATCATTTTCTTCATTTTATGGAAATCTAAATGTAACAGCATTTCATTTGGTTCATTTTGAATATATACCAAGATTGAGGAATAATTTAACAAGCCAAGAGAATTGTTATATGCCCCACATACAGCAAGCAATGCACCTGTGGGACTACTATGTAACTGATATCTTTTCTTAGTGTAATCATTTAAGTCCCATTATCACTTACATTCTGAAAGACAAGGAATTAGATTATATAAAAACAATCCATAGCTATTAACAATAGAACTAGGTGGTTGATGTAGGTCACAATTGTGAAAAAAAACACACTATGTTACAGTAACAGGAACCACTAATATTCTCTAATTTTTATGTAGAGATAAAGAAATTCCTATTTTATCTGTGAATTATACATGGTTCTTAAGGATGGGAGCAGATGAAAGGGAAGAGGTCCTATTTGCTCAGTATATTTATGTATAAATTACAAGGTGTGCATGTAGGAAGGAATCTTATATCTACAGGAAGCACCTACGAATGCTCTCTCGGATTCAAAGCTGTTGACACACAACAGTATTCAAACAACTTTGGTGTCTTTCCATGTCTACAGAATGACCTGGCAGCAATGTGAGCCTTCACAGTGTCTTAACCATCAATCACTTCTGGCAAGGTAAATTCTGCATGCCTTATATACTAGTTACACTGAACATTTATTTTTGTATTTGTCTAGAATTAAATTTTACCCCAACCCTTCTAGAATGTTTCTCAGTTCGGCATTTTGTACCTGGGATTTCTTTCTGTCATTTGAAATGTGAATACTTATTTATCAAAAATCATTGAAAAACAACTTTCTTAGTGTGTTCTGTTCCTTGCCATCCCTAGTGTATCAATTTGTATCTGAAGTTAGTTCTTATGCTATATCTTTTTTGCTGGGCTTGATAACTTTGAGACAATGTTTACTAGAATAATATGGAATATAATGAATTGAGGTTTTGTTTTTTATGTAGAAAACGAAAAACATAAAGAATGGGTAAAAGAAAAGAATTAAAATTATATATCAGTATTTTTTATTTGCTACATTAATAATATATCAGCAGTTGCTCTCTGTAAAAGGGAACTGTGTAACATAATTGGTATGTTAAAATGTGTCATGACAGTGACATTTTTAACTGTCTATATGCACTCTCTAACATTGTGTTAAGCATCTCAAATAGATGAAGTAAAACTTACTCTGAACTTCCTCCAAATTAAAATTCTATAAGGGAGTACAATAACATTTGTAAACACAGTAATAAGCCATTCAGTAAATATTTTGCTAATCAGAAGTTAATAAAATCTATGATCATAAAGATTAGCTACATATATTTTATGAGGAACTTTATTGTTGACCTTCATTTTCATTATGATGCAGACACAGATAAGTAAAAAGGCACAGGCCACATTAAATTCTATCCAGCAAATGTTAATTCCACCACCTGCTTTCTTTCAAATTCAAGACATGCACTTTTCCCCTAATAGCAGAAAAGTACAAATACTCATTTTGGTTCCTCAGTGTACTCATGTGATAATTTCTTTCTCACTCATTCTTGTGCCTTTTCAAATATACTTTTTAAATTGCATTTGCTACTAACAGACAGCTAAAAATATGCAGCCTATTCTATCAACATTAAAGTTGTCTTTATATTTCTTCTACTTGTTTCCTTTCCCTTCTCTTCTTTATTTACCTAGTTATATGATGATTAACATCCTGTTACCACTACTATGTCTGTGCATATATTAACTTATCTCGCTGAGGGGAATATAGCTCATCACTGAAGCTCAATATGCTGCATGGAGATGGGATTATCTCATTCTGAATGCTAGTTTAGTATGGGGGATAAGAAAGTGGACCACTGAAAATCTGTTCAGTAGAATACAACTAGGGATTGCTACAACACACAAAAGAGTAAATTAGGAAAAAGAGGAAGGTGCAAATACCTTCAAGAAGATTGTGGATTTTTAATAAAACCAGGAAGAAAAAGTAATGTGTTTGCCTCTTTCCCAGATGAACAAAACTACTCTTGCTTAGAACATTGGCAAAGATTTTCTGACTTGAACTTATGGGATATGTCAAACAGAGATGCAAGTGCTGACACTGGAAAAATTCAGAAACATATCCACTCTGAAAAGATGACTTCTTCCCTCAAAACCTTTTCCCAATATTGCTCCAATTTTGGATTATACATTGTAGGAGATACACTGTAAAAAATAGAAGCTGAACATATTTCTGAGTGTCTTAGATCTTCATCTGTGCTGATAATCTTGTTGTAATGATGGAGAAAATAAATTCTAACACCAGGCATGGCAGTCTAAAGAAAAAGTGAATGGAAATACCTGTGTGAATGGAATGTATTGACAGCTGAGATGCTGGCCACAATTTAGAGACTATAGCATGATGGTTCAGGTTATCTGGCTTTAGTCAGACTCGCTGGAGACCTAGGTGTGAGATTGTGACTGCTGCTATGTATTCTTTCCTACTTAGTCTTTTCCCTTGCACTCTAACTGCCACCTCACAGGTCTTATATATTGAGCCATTTATTGATTACACCTTGCTTTTGCCTGAAGCTATACCATTACCTGTCTAACAAATAAACAATGTCAATGACAAATGTAATTGTCATATTAACTGTATAATTTCTAGTAGCTGAAGGAAAGAATATAAACAGTTAATTTTCATATTTGGTTTTACCCAGTGTGTCAAGAAAGCAGACTTTCAGCATATAGTTTATATGAGAAAAACACTTTATTATCTTTTGTTTTCATTGAAAGATAAAACCTGATTGTGAATTTTGAACTTAAACGAGCCTTCATGTTCATTAGCCACACTTCACAACCTGTGTCTGATGGGGCAGATGCAGCTTCTTCTTTCTGCATTCCTTCATTTCCACCACTGCCTGGGAGGCTACCTTAATATGTTATAGTGGAGAGAACAGCTGTTATTCCATATCAAATTGTAGGTCGCTATGACGTACTTCATAAACTAGAGCATCGCTCTAAATTCTTTATGACAGCAGTTTCATGCTATTGGTTTAAAAACTGTCGTGACTACTCTATTGACATCTCCAGGACCACTCTGCTATATAGATGTCCAACTCATGCAGGACTTCCATGGTAGACTGCTTTTAGAATCTCCTAGTTGCTTATATCTTGGTGAGCCTAGGAAAGTTGTCTGTATAATTCTTCAATCTGTTCCTCTTCTGCAGATAGCACATCATTTGTCAGGTCAGTTTGCTTTCCCCTCTTTATTACACCCCTGTAATGCACAATAAAGATTAGAAAATGATCAACTCTCCTAGGGCTTCAATGGCCTAGGGAGTATTGAAATACATCAAAATGACATCGTTCACTTGCAAAAGTGAGGGGCCTTAAAAGACGTTAAGTCCTTACAACTTAAAGCTAGAATTTAATGGGATGAAATGGTGCTATATTCATAAAAGCCAAGGACTTAAGAGGCTTAAAGGGGTTTTTAGGGTTTATCGTGCAACATTCTGTGTAAACAACTTGGTGATGTCATTAACTCTTGATTCTAAGTAGTCACTAGCATGTTCAATGTCTGCTTGGTTGAATTAATGTTGCTTTTGTTATAGAAGTTGATTGTGGTCAGAATATTCACTAGAAAGGCAAACACTAAGAGACAGAAGTATAAAGCATTTCCAAATAAAAGTCAGAAGATTATCAAGAGAGAACTCAGATGACAGCAGATGCTGGTGAGGATGTGGAGAAAGAGGAACAGTTCTCCATTGCCAGTGGGATTGCAAGCTGATACAATCACTCTGGGAATCAGTTTGGCAGTTCCTCAAAAAAATGACATAGTACTACCTGAGGATCCAGAAATACCACTCTGGGTATATACTCAGAAGATGCTCCAACATGTAATAATGACACATGCTCCACTATGTTCATTGCAGCCTTATTTGTAATAGCCAGAAGCTAGATAGAACCCAGATGTCCCTCAACAGAGGAATGGGTATAGAAAATGTGGTACATTTACACAATGGAGTACTACTCAGATATTAAAACAATAAATTCATGAATTTAGGCAAATTTATGGAACTTGAAAATATCATCCTGAGTAAGGTAACCCAGTCACAGAAGAACACAAATGGTATGTACTCACTGATAAGTGAATATTAGCCCAGAAGCTCAGAACACCCAAGATACAATTTACAGACCACATGAAGCTCAAGAAGACGGAAGACCAAAGTGCGGATACTTCAGTCCTTCTTAGAAGGGGGAAAAAAATACTCACAGGAGGAAATATGGAGACAAAATGCAGAGCAGAGACTGAAGGAAAGGCCATACAGAGACAGTCCCACCTGGGGATCTATACCATATACAATCACTAAACACAGAAACTATGCTGTATGCCAAAAAGTGCTTGCTGACAGAATCCTGATATAGTCTCTTTAGAAGCTCTAATAGTGCCTGAGAAATACAGAGGTGAATGCTCTCAGCTAACCATTGGACTCTTCAAAGAGTCCCTAATAGAGGAGCTAGAGGAAGGGCCCAAGGAGCTTTAGGGTTTTGTAGGAGTATGAACCAACTAGTACCCCCAGAGCTCCCAAGGACTAAACCATCAACCAAAGAGTACACATGGAGGGATTCATGGCTATAGCTCCATAAGTAGCAGAGAATGGCCTTGTTGGTCATTATTGGGAGAGAGGTCCTTGTCCTGTGAAGGTTCTGTGCCCCAGTGTAGGGGAATAGCAGGGCCAGGAAGTGGGAGTGGGTGCATTGCTAAGCAGGAGGAGGGAGAGCAAATAGAGAATTTTCAGAGAGGAGACCAGGAAGAGGGATAACATTTGAAATCTAAATAAAGAAAATATATGATAACACACACGCACACCCCAAAACATGCAAACATACAAACAAACAAATAAACAAACAAGGAAAAATTCAATAAGTGTTTTATTTTCTGTAAGACAGTGGGGATTCAAGCATAGAAAAGGCTTGATTGGGAGTAAATATTTTCAAAATGCCCAAACAATGTAGATCTTCTTTGTAAAATATATAGATCTCTTAAAAACTAACATATGCCTCAATACAGGGGAACGCCAGGGCCAAGAAGTGGGAGTGGGTGGGTAGAGGATTGGGAAGGGAGGGTACGGGCGACTTTTGGGATAGCACTGGAAATGTAAATGAAGAAAATACCTAATTAAAAAAATAACGTTTAAAAAACAAAACAAAACTAACAAATCAGCAAAAGGGAAAGTATGTGAACTCTCATCGCACCAAAGAAGCTGAAATACTGCAAGAGGATGTTGAAGACTTTGCTCAATGAGAGACTTGCTCAGAATCCTGAGGTCGCAGGTACTAATTCCTAGTATGAAAAACAAATTCATAAGACAAAATTACCCCCAGCTATGTCAGTATTGTATTTTATTGCTATCGGTCAAAAATTGTCAGTTTTATCCAATGCAATGACAACTAGGGTATCAACTACACTCTGGGTCACCTGTAACTAATCAGCAACACAGCCTAGAGTCCACAGTTGCAATGCTTAAACTTACCTGCTGATTTGACCTTATCTGGAATCAAATAAATCCAAGCATCTGGGGACATTTGTGAAGTATTTTCTTGACTCTATAAATTGAGTTGAGGAAATCCACCCTAAATATCAGTCACACTTTTTCATCCTTATGAGGGTAGTCTGAATGAGAAGACCTGTAGAAATTGCCATTTCTCTCAGGAGAAATACATATTTATAGTACTCAGATAATAGCTGTGTAGCCCTGGCTGTCCTGGAACTCACTCTGTAGACCAGGCTGACCTCGAACTCAGAAATTCACCTGTCTCTGCCTCCCGAGTGCTGGGATTAAAGGTGTACGCCACCACGCCCAGCTCTAATGAATCTTAAAATATATGTATACACATACATACATGCATAGTATATACATAAACATGCATATGTTTATGTATATATATATATATATGTATTTATGTATGTAAGTATGCATGTATGTATGAAAGAATGAATGAATAAAATTAGCTCTGTTTATTTGGAGAACCTTAAAAGGTATAGTGAGCTATTGTTTAGGGAGTTTGTTGTTTGTTTGTCCAATTATTTGAGGGGTGTTTTTGTTTGGGGGATATTGTTTGTTTTCTTTTGAGAGAAAGAAAACATGAGTGGAGTGGGTAGGGAAGTGGGAGGGACTATGAGAAAAGTGGAGAGAGGGGAATGAATATGATCAAAATATATGATGTAAAATTTTCCAACAGTAAAATTGAATATTTTAAGAGAAAACTTCTAGCTTGCACTCAGCACTCAAAATCACAACCTACATTATCTAATATTCTATAGATAAGTAATCTAGTTCAAAGGCCTTAAGTTAAAACTTTTTTCTTTCTTCTCATGGAGGTTTGATGTCTTCATTATATTGAAATCTTCAAGTAGTTAGAGGAGGCCCACCGAAATCAAGCAAGACTCATGATTTATACTGAGTCTCAGGATATAGATAATAATCCCATCTAAATCTATTATCAACAAAAAACTTATGATAGGCACTTAATGTCTTAATCAAATTAAACACAAATTTAAAAGCCATATATTCTTTTCAAGAAGTAATTCTATAATAGACAACTTCCGCATCTTATCAGAAAGGAAGAGAAAACAACACATTTCACTTGAAAGATATTGTTCAAGATCTACATGTATGCTTTTGATTTAGAAAAATGAATGGACGTTATAAACATGAAAGGAGTGTCTAAGACATAGGCAATATTGCTCAATTCAATCTATCCATCATTGAACCTTGAATAGGTAAAGTAATTTACAACAAACTGAACCTCTCTGGCATACTCGCTAGGTATAATAAGCCCAGGGCACACTATATCTTCAACAGATATGTGCTACTTGCAAATATAAACCTTGCATTATATTGTGTGACACACAAGGAAAAATTGAATGTTATCTTTTAAAGACAAGATACTTTCTCTGAAAAGCAGCTTATTGTCTCTAAATAGTTGGTTTCAATATTTGTTCCTCAACTTTCCATATTATACTTGTGAGGTTTCAAAATAAACACATTGCATAAGTGGCAGAATATGATGAGATGTTTTGTTTGATTAATATTGAAATGGTTCTGTTCTAACCTAATGAAATGAAGCCATTAATATTTAGAATATCACTACTGATATGTCATATTTGTATTAAAGACTGTGACTGGTATGTGATATTTCTTTTTAAGAAAATCATGCCCAATAAATAATTGTAACTTCAGTAGCACAAAGGAAATGCCTGAGCACTATAAAACTTTATAGATTGTTTCTTTTATAATTGTTTAAGCTGAAATAACTATGAAGTAGAAAAAAATAATGGTAAGGGTATTTTAAAAAATGTTAAATCGCTGAGGGTCTATACCTTTGGCAACAGTTTGCAGTTGTATTAGGCTGTGTCTCACTTCTTCTTTCCTATTGAAGGAATCAGTGAGATTTCAACAAATCAGCTTCATGGATTGTGCAAAATGTCTCACTCCATGGAGGTGTTTAAGGTGTCAGAATTTATCAATTAAGAAATGGTGAAGAGAAGGCATGAAGTGAACGGATGCTGTGTATCAAGGACTATAGAAATTGCTCCAAGCCTGGTTTTGTTCTTTGTTCTTTTTGTTTCTCCTATTTCTTTTCCACAGCAACTCTATACTATTGTTGCCCAAATGTTAACTAAAATACTACCAAGTGTCAATAGAGCTCAGTAACTCATGGGATTTAGTAATAGAATGAAATCAACCATCTGCCAAGCCTACATAGTTCTTCTCCAGAAGACCAACTCTTGGTTGGGAACATACTTTACATCATTGTTCAAAGAGTAAAATCTAGAAGTGCATTCCCCAAAGATAGAAATAATCCATTATTCTCCAATAAAGGCTTTTAAAGAGTAAGGCTTTAGCTCTTTCAGAGTCTGTTCACATATATGACTTATTCCTGCAGTGCTGTTTCATGAAGTGTGGGGAAAGTGAACTCAACATTGGAATTTTGAAAAGAGGAATGACCCAGCACTTATGTCTACATGAAGACCTCTTGAAATGGAGCTGATAGAGTAGCATATTTGAACATAACCATATTTTGATAAACATGCCAGGCTACATTAGTTACAAAGCGCTTGTCAGAATTGACCTAGTGACCTGATTATTGGCTTGGCTCAACATTATCCATCTGGAAGCTGAAATGTTTCTGCCAAATACAATGGTCAGAGTTTTGGCAGGGTTGAAATTGAGCTGTTCTTTCTAATGGAGCCTTGCTAACAGGTTCATTTACCTCCTAGGGGTACTACTTGAATGTCTCTGTAATGTCATGCTTAGTGGGGTGGAAAATACATAGGCTTTGGAGCTTTACACACTAGAGTTTGAATTGATTTGATCACTTAATAGTTTGTCAATTACAGTGCCACCTTCAGGCTCTGGATCTGTTAAGTCTATGAAATGGGAGACAATGATGTGTCTCTGACTGAGTTGTTAGAAGCATTAGAAATAGCACCCTGTGATCCAAGTACAAAATGTTTACTGAGTTTTCATTGTTGCTCAGCAATATATAAAGTGTTTTTCAAAAATCATCTACATTGAGAAAAGACTGCCTTACCTAGATACTATTATTATCTCAGCTGTAAGGATGAAATATAAAGTTGAAGACAATACAATCACTTTCAGTTGGCTGAAACTTAAGAGGCATCTACAGTGTAATTTAGTGTTAGCAGTCACTTCAAATTGTCCATGATTCACAGTGAGTTAAAAGTAACTTCTGTTATCATTATTAGGGTTTTTTTATCCTCTGGTTTTTGTGTGAAGAAAGGTTCACTAAAGACCCATCAAATATCACAGAGTAGGAAAAAACTCCAGAAAATATGTCTAGTTATTTTTAAGTTATATAAGATTGTGAACCATTCCTTGTGTGTATAATGAATGAAAATATTAACTAATATATTTGTATCTTTAACAGTGTTCAGTTGTATTGGACATTCTATAAGAATGTATTGAAGAACTCATTTGAACGCAGAGCAGTTTACAGTTTAGCAGGATAAATATTCTGTGGATTAGACTCCTAATGGTTTTTTATAATTAAATGTTGAGATATTAACAGTAGATGTTTAAATATGAAACATACTTCTTAAAGCATTAAAAGTCCAAAACATTTTTCCATACACCTTTATTTTGTTATATGTGTATTTCCTTTTTGTCTACATGAAAATTCATCCTGCTTAGCTTTGTTCTTTTGTAGATCCACAGGTTCACAAGAATAATAGTTCATATCTGAAATTACATCACTCAGAGAATTATGAGTTTCAGGCCATCCTTCATCCTGAGCTATACAAATAGATGATCTCAAAGATAAAGCAAAACAATCACATAAAAAAATTATACTTGCAACAAATTAAGTCAAGGAGGTGGACAGAATGAAAGGATACTGTAGCATACTTACTAAAATGCAGCAAGCAGTGCCACAGATGTCAATAGACTAGGTGACCGGTTTTATTCCTGACCAAGATAAAAGCTTGTTTTCATGTTTCAGATTCAGATTAAGTCCATAGAAATATATGTGTGTGTGTGTGTCTGTGTGTGTCTGTGTGTGTAAACTTAACATACAACTGAATACATACATTCAAGTTTACCTTAAGATTTGTACACGCTTAAACATAGCCCCAAAGTTGTAAGTACAAGCAATACGTCAAGTGTTAAATAAAGATGTTTTCCTAGTGTTAGGGTATTAAGCATAAAAATTCCTCTTGATGCTGAACTGTGTTGGACAGCCATTGCTGGGCAGTTAGTTAGTGATTAAGAAAATGGTAGGTGTTGCTTGGCAGTATGCTTTGGTAGGTCTTGTAGTATGGAGGTTAAAGAAGAATGCTCCCTCTAGCCTTATATATTTGAATGCCAAGCCATCAAGGAGTGGTACTACATGAGAGGAATGAGGAAGAGTGACCTTGTTGGGGTATGTGTGATTCTATGGTGTAAGTGTGTCACTGAAGGTAGGCTTTGAGGTTTCAGAATCCCAAGCCAGATCCAGAGACTTGCTCTCCCTCTTTCGGCTGCCTGAAGGTTCAGATTTAGAGCTGTCAGCTCCTTTTTCAGCACCTTGTCTGCCTGCTTGATGCTATGTTTCTAACCTCGTTGATAATGGACTAAAACTCTAAAGTTTTAAGGAAGCCCCAATTAAATGTTGTCCTTTAGAAGATATACCATGACTATTATGTCTCTTCACAGCAATAAAACACTGACCAATATACCTGACTTTGGTAGGAAGTGCTTAAGGATATTGGGAAAAATCATTGAGCAGGGATGGATTTTGAAGGGTATGATATATTAGTAGACTATTCAACCAATGGATCCATAATTTGATGGCATTATTAGCACATAATAGAAACAGAGTGTTGGCCAGTTAAAGGAAGTAGTTTACTGTCAGTATAGCCTTTGACCTCTATAACTCGGTATGGTTTCTCTGTGATTTTCTAAATAACTCTAGTTACCATGCTAATAGCTAAACAAAATTACCTTAATGAGCCCTGGTTTTGTATGCATATGTAATCATATCATTTCTATATCATCACTGGTTATACATTCTTCACATTTTCAATTTTCAACTACTCATGTAATCTCACTAGAAATAATGAATTTTATCTTTTGTAACTTTTGTTCATATGTTTACAAAATATAAATAAAGTTAAAGAATGTAGCCATTGCCATGCCGTACTTACTGGAATGAAGATGAGTTGAAGTGATGACTGAACCAATTAGTGTGGTATCTGTATGCATCTGTGACAGAAATGATTAACTCAATAATTGATGTAATAACTACCCCATCAAGGGCTGAGAAACCACTGTTCTCTGCTTTTTGTGGAGATCATGGGATAATATAACAAAATAAAGCAAAAATATATCTAACAATACTATTAAATATATCTATATATGAAAATAAAAGAAAATGAAAAAAATATGTCCAAGGAAATCTAACAAAGTCTTAATTTCACTCTAGTGCATTATAACAAAACTGAAAATAAAGGAGTCTTTGTGTTTAGAAACAGAATAATATATGTGAAAATGACCAAAAATATAATCTGAAACTCATTGAACTACTTTAGTTTACCACAAACAGTTTGTTAATTCTATGTGTAATATGAATAGTTTAAAGATAAAAATGCTGGAAATTTCTAGTTCTCTAAGGACAGTGGCTGTCCTATTCCATATTTTAGAACAGTGACAACAATTGACACAAAGACTTTTCCTTCAATTCTTCTTTTCAGTACATATTCTTTGACAATAGATATATGCCTTCACCTTACTAAACACTTTTATATTAATGAAAGACATAGAAAAAGGCAGAAGCCTATATTCCCCTTAATTTGAGATTTTTCTTAAAGGATGCTTGTAAATAAACTAGGCAAATAAGTAAATTAACAACAGGATAAAAAATACCAACAAAATGTATAGTAAATTTTTGCTAACCTAAACAAGAGAAGCTGCTGTAGAAAGGCATTTGACTGTTAATACCCATGTAACAGTCTCTAGGTTCATTCATAATCAAATATACACATACATGGCTAAGGATATATATCTCAGATAACCCAGTGCACAATACTGTTATAATGACAACATCAGTGTAAAGAAAGTAGATTAAAGACATTGTCTAGCTTCTGAGAAAATATTTAACATAAACTCCAGTATTAATTAACATAATGAATGTATTTTTGATTTGCCATCTTGACATAAAACACTATATTTTTTTTTGGTTATAGTAAATAAAATAGATTCAAATGGAGCCAGCTTGACTTTAATTCCAGATATCAAATATTATGGACTCTTACCTTAAATGTCAAAATATGCTTAGTTAAGTTTACAGCAAGCTGACCAACATAGTTAACTCAGTAGGATGCTGGAAGAGTATAACATAGTAGTCTCTAGATAGATGGATTGGTTTCAATCTTGAGATAGTGTCTTGTGTAGCCTAGGTTAGAACCAACTATCCCATACATCTCTATGAATATCCCTAGTCCTTGGATATAAGATATTTGTCATCATTTCCAGAAGTTAATGGACTTTATTTATACACACTATAATCATGACTTTGACTCCACATATCTTTGGATAGTGAGATTGTGCATGC
This sequence comes from Mus musculus, assembly GCF_000001635.26. NCBI lineage: Eukaryota > Metazoa > Chordata > Mammalia > Rodentia > Muridae > Mus > Mus musculus. Next base: position 101,626,053 of record NC_000074.6, read on the forward strand.
CCAACTCGCCAGCAACAGGATCCTTCTGCAAACGTTTATTGGGAGAGCTGGATTGCAGAGGCAAAAAGAACCCAAGCCCAGAACTGGCGCTGCTTATATAGGCCTAGGAGAGGCGTGTCTCACACCTGATTGGTTATGCTTTCGGTACCTCATTTACATATCTACATCTGATTGGTTATACTCTCAGTACCTCAGTACCTCATTAACATACCTCATTTACATATCTACACCCGATTGGTTATGCATTCAGTACCTTTTTTACATGCCCCCGGCCAGGCAGTGACTCGGCAAAAAACTCTACTGCACATGTGCACATTGATTGTTTACCCAAACTTATGGGTGGTGGCCAGCAGTAGCCAGCGCCACCTTGTAATGGCATATGTGGCTTCCCTCATGAGATTCCCCTGTGGAAGAAAAAGAGGAATGGAGTATGAGAACCAGGAAATGTTGACAAACAAGCATACACTGGTTCCTGCAAAGGAGTTGTTCTTGGTTGTTGCTAACAGAAATTGCACATAATGCAATGTTTCTGAGGTTTAATTAAAATCTGCCTTTGCAATAGTGTATGAAATGAACTTTATGCTCACATAAGAATGTGAAATAATAAGTAATCATCCAAGAAATTGAATTTTCCATGGTGAAATAAAAGTGGTCATTTAAGTTATAATATGGACTGTAGATCTAGATCTGACTCACAGAGAAACAGTTTATATCTTTTTTTGTTTGTTTGTCTCATTATTTCTCAATGAAACCCTCACACTACAGAAAACGTAGAAGATTTCATTTAAATTCACAAGGTTATTGGTGGAAAGGAAACAACTTTTATAAGTTTCCTAAATAATTTCTCTACCACATACCAATAACTATGTCAAGGGCATACTTTACTTTCACATGTTCAGAATATGTTCATACTTTAATTCTCCACAGCAGTCTTCCCCCGCAGCTTTTGAATAATTCTTGCAGAGGGTGATTTGCCAGTGTATTCCTGATGAGGATTTCATGCCCTCTTGTCTTGACAATATTAACAACATGAAAACAGGACTACCTAATTCTTCTTCTTTCCTTCAACACAGTGAAGGCAGTTTTATCACTAGGAAAAAGATGGCCCTCTAAAGAAAAATGGAGCACTTCCCTGGAATATGGTAAAATCAATCTTCGACTGAAAGAGAACAATATTTAGAACTGTAAAGTATCTGCAAAATCGATTGTTCTTGACTTGTAACTCTAATCATATAATTTGCTTCATTCGCAACTTCCAACATATTCTAATTGCCAAATAAATTATCATAGTTTATCATTCTGCTCTGTAAAAGACATCAACATTGTCTGGTCTGTCTTTTGAATCATTTCCTCAATTATTTCTCACCGAAAAATTATCTATACCCTGACTTGACTGAAAACTGAATGGCATTTAAATTTATTGCTCATAATGTGTGTATCTATATCTATATCTATATCTGTATCTGTATCTGTATCTGTGTATATATATGTGTGTGTGTATATATATATTTTGGAGTTTTTAAAATATCAATATATGGAGAGCAAAGCAAAATAGTTTATCCCCCTCTAAGACTAGCTTTGAAATGAAAAGGCAAGAAATTATTAGATAAACTATTATTTTATCATACGAATGGATTTTGTCAATGTAAGTAACAACTAGTACTCCCTTTGTAAAACTAAACGCTAAATTCACATGTTCATATGGAATATGAAACCTGATATAATAGAACTAAGAAGTGGAGTGTTTGGAGAAATATATTATGGAGGCTTCATGTTTATACATCAGCTAGTTGGTCTTTATAAAAGACGTTGAAAGGAAATGTCTTATCCCTCTTGCCATCAGCAAAACAAATCATCTCTTTTAAAAACCGGGAGTGAGTTAAATCTAGAAACTTCATCTTGGACTTCCTGACTCAAAAAGAGTTAAAATTAAATAGTTTTGCCTGCTAGCTCTTCTTTTCTCACCACACTAAACTTTGCACAATTGACTAACGCTCCTTTAAACAGCACCTGGTAGAAAGAATAACATATTTTTTGTAAAGGATTCTTAAAATTGTGGCATGGCTTTGGTACTTGGCAATGGAAGAAGTTGGGAACATTTGGAGATGAATGTGTGTAAAGTCCATCTCATTCTTAGTGATACAGAGGGGTGAACCTGATAAAAGCTTGGGAAAGAAGTACTATAGAGATAACCTCATTTTACAAAGGAGTTAACTATTTAAGGACTGTTGCTAGAACTATGGATGCAACGATCTTTTATCAAGAGTCCTCAGATGAAAATAAAGAATGGTATATAAACTTAGAGTGCCAATGTTATTGCATATAGGGAGACTGACCATAATATGAACATACAGCTGAATCAAAGAGTCCGTTGGATTTAACTGATCTCAGCGAGAGCAGTCTATTAGGAAAAATGATCTTTGGTCCATAGATAGCACATAGGGAGAAAGCTCTGGTGGATACCTTCTCCACATATTATTAACACTAACACAGAGATCTTAGGAAGGACTTGCCATTGTTCTGTGCCTAAACACTGAAGGCTTTGCTGTTTTTTCTAAGACTAAGGTCCTTGACATCACTATCCCCATTTCAACCACACACATTCACATACTACTTCATTCATTCAGGGCTTTCAACATTCCTGCACTCCTGAAAACAGAACTATTTCCGTAACCTTATTATTTTTTTAATGGTGTAGAACGTCCTAACACAAAGACTTCAATGTGAAAAATCCACAGGCATAAAAGCCTCACTGAGTGTTGCCAGATATGGGCCATTGGTTCCTGGGGACACATTCTCCCCCTCACCCCCATATACTCTCACACACATACAGATAATTAAAGAAATAGTTAAAACTTAAAAATAAAGATTACCATTGTTGGGATGATAAGGTTCCAAGTCCAAGGACGGAGTTAGTACCATGAGCTAGAAAGGAGCCACTTCCTGGTCTTCCAGCAGGTGGAGACATAGCAACAGGTTGCCACCTTTGAAGTAGAAAATGAGTCTTCACTGGAAATCTGTGGATTCCTTAGATTTGAACTTGTCTGATTTCAGGCCTGTAAGAAATAAACTATTGATTTTAGTGTCTCAGTATAAAGTGTTTGTTTTAGTAGTTCAGGTTAATGAAGAAGACATGAAGATACTCTACCCATGTTTATAGTTAGATGTAATTTCTTCATCTTCCTTAGCTTACCAAGAATACCACTTCTCGAAATATTTTAAATAACCAAATTTAAACCTGAGTTTCTCCTTTGGTTTCTAATTATCAGTATTATTGATGTCTTCAGTGCGTATTCTCCTTTTATCTGGATGCTTAATTTACAATTTACATGTTTCCTTATTCACTTAGTCGGGAAATTAAATTTGTCATTTTAATGTCATTTTCAAGCGTCTGTAACTGACGATATAAATTCTCCGCTATTCACCAATTCATCACCAGCTCACAACATTCTACATTAAATGTTTATTTTCAGTAAAACCAGTTTGAAACTTCTTATGATTTCTGATTGAAAAATTACTCGAGTATTTTGTTTGTTGGTTGGGTGATTGGTTTAGTTTGGTTTTATTTTCTAGGAATTTGTAGATTTTCATGATTCTTGAGTTGCATTAATCATTTGATTTTTTGTTAGGTTGTGAATATGTATAATATGAATGACTTACTACTTTCCTTTCAAATTTTTAAGGTGGTCATTTTTCCTTATGTATGTATATGTATGTGTTTGTGTGTGTGTGTGTGTGTGTGTGTGTGTGTGTGTGTGTGTGTGCAGAGACCAGAGGAAGATGTTGTATGCATTTCCATGTCACTCTGCATTATTCTCTTGAGAGAAGATATCTCACTGAACCTGGAGCTGGTGATCAGAAAACTCAACTTTCTGCTATTCATAGGACCAAAATTTCAGGTGTGTGTATACAGTTATTCCTGGCTTATGATGCTAGACTATGAGCTCGAGCCCTTATTTAATTGTGTAGGTAGTAGATATTTACCTGCTTGGCTATCTTTACACCCTATCAAGTAAGCTTATGTGACTAAATGTATTCTAGCACATGCTGTTGCTGAATGGATTGTTCCATAAATGTCAATTAGATTAAGTTGATTGATAGTTTGGTTAAAGTCAGCAATATAAATATGATTTTATGCCTCCTTTATCAATCTGTTACTTAAGGAGGGATGGTGAATCTTCAATTCCAGTAGTAAATATGTCTGTGTATCTTTGCAGTATTTAACTTTTGTGGTTTCATACCCTGTAGTTGGGCACACACACACTTTTTTCCATTGGAGAATTGAATTCTTTATGATATTTAAAGCTCACTTTTATCTTAACTTTTTTTTTTTACTATCCAATGCTAAATTTTCTTTACACTAACATGTAACTATAACATTACTTTGCTTGCCCTAGACATAGAATATGATTTTTATCAGCTACCTTAGCTTGCATGTCTCCATGTAACTAAAATATCCCACTTTTGGGGGACCAAACATGTTTATTGAGATACTTTTATTTTTCATCCACCCTCAGCCTCTGTTTAATTGGAAATGAACCTTGCTATATAATCCAAGCAGTACTGAACGTAACAATCTCCCTGCCTTGGCTTTTCAAATGCTGAATGGATAGGTGGATGCCACCATCCACACCGTTAACTGCTATGCTTTGTTATAATGTAAAGCTATTTATTTGACACAGATAAATAGTATAGTCTCCGTTTCTCTCTTATATTGACAGTATTAGTTCTTTTACTCTGTGTTCATTCTTTCTCCAATTAACCTGTTTCAAATGTTTCCTGCTTTTTCTTCCCTCCTAGTATATGAAATACATGTATTTGTTTATTTTCAAGAGAGCCAGTTTTCTAACACACACAGTTCTCCTTCCTCAGCTTCCCAAGCTCTTAAGGTACAGGTGTGTGATCGTGAGCAACGTAGTATACTTTAAGGTGTTTTCCTCCGAGTTTTCAGTTTGAGATTTTACTAATCTTATTCTATATTCACAAACTGAACACTGTCCTGCTGGCTTGCTCTGATGTGTTGTGGCTTTACTGTCATTCATTTTACTTGCATGGCCTAGAATCATCCAGTGCAGCTACTGCAAAGCAAAGCCAACCTTTAGCGTCAAGGTAAATTGATCATTTTTTAAAATTGGGGCCAGAGAGATAGCTCGGTTTTTAAGAGCACTGGCAGCTCTTCCACAGGACCCAGGTTCGATTGCAAACACCTGCATGGTGCAAACATCTGTGGCTTCATGCACAGAGGATCAGTTACCCACGCACTTTCAGCTGCTATGACCACAGCACAAGTGGTATACATATAGACATGCAGATAAAACAACCATAGACATAAAATAAAATAAAATGAAAAAAGTTAACATTTATTCCGTTTTCCATGTTTTTCAACTAAATACATAAACTGAAATACCTGATATATATATGCATGTATATATACAACAATGAAGACATTTTCTAGAATTTTTCTAAAAATTGCTGAATATCTCTGCTGTTGATGGATTACATCTGCTTTTGAGTATTCTATTTGATGTGGTCTTTATTTTTTCACTTGGTATTTTAATATTATACTGAATTCTCTTCTTGTTTATACAGTGCGGATTGGGAAAATTGGATTAATTTTCAGGTAGGTAAGCTGGCTTCTTCAATCCCTGTGGCTTCTTTTAAATCTAATTGCTTATTTAAATACTCTGTCCAATGACTAGGACACAGCTCTGTATGCATGTTGCTTTGCTGTTCAATATTTTTCATATGCGGTATTGTCTGAAATTTCTGAATATTTCTTTTATATGTTAATTAATCTTAAACTTTATAGCCATACATTCCATGAGTTCCATTTCTTCTTTTCTATGTTTCCAGTTGAATACATATTATAATGATATGTTAGTATTTCAATATTACCAATCATTTGGATATATAACAATAATTGTTCTATAGTTTTGGCACAATTTCCAAATATTATCTGTTATTTAGTTTTTTCATTGCTATTCTGTTTTAGTTGTGGAACTAATTTGTCTTTAAATTCATAGGTTTCCTTGCTGTCCAAACTTCAAGGAACTGCTGAGATAGAACCTTCTTTTCCCTTACATTGGCTTTCATTTCTGTCCCTTACTTCTGATCATTCACCGGTATGCCCATCCCACTGTTCACAATTAACCATCTGTTCCTTCATGCTGTCTACATCCCCACTAGATCCCTGAACATATTAATCATAGTTATTTAAAATTCTCTATCTGATACTCCAATTCTCTGTCATTTCTGAGTTTGAATCTGCCCCTTACTTTACGGGAGCAGTCTGTGTTCATTTAAATTTTGGCATGAATTACAACTTTTTTTGGAGTGAAATTTTTGATTGATTATGTCAGATAACGGAAAATGAGGCAAATAATTTTCTAGTATAGATAATTTGTTTTAGTGTGACCCGAACTGGGGCATCTTCAGAGAACGCCGTGGCTACAGATCCTGAAAGATTCAAAGTCCCCTCATGTCCATGCTACTGTCTCACAGCACAACCTGAGTTTCTATAAGAAACCGTCTCCAGAGGAAGTCTGTACCTTGATGCCTTTCCTGCTGTAATCTACTCTTCAGATATTGGATTATTCACATCAAGAAATCGTGTTTATGAGGAGTTGTTTTACAGACTCTCTTGTCATGAGATGGTGGATTTTGAGGAGTCTATCACTGAGCTGCAGTGTTCATCTTGTTCTCAAGTTCTTTGTTTCCACATAGGTGAGAAACAAATGTTAGCATCACTTGAAAATAATTAGCTTTTCGTTTTCCATGTTAAATAAAAGCACAAGCAAATTCTGCCTTGACCTTGAATTCTCTCCTATAGAGAATATTAAATTATCATGACAGATCTCATTCATTTGCCAGAAGCAAAGGAGAATCTCAGATTGCTGCCACAAGAAACCGATATAATTCCATAAGATACACTTCCAGAAACAGAATGGCTCCTATTCCTTCAGCTATCTTATCACGTTTACCAGGAGTTCTGATTCTCAGATTATCTCTGTTATCTTTCATCTTGGGAAGCAAGTCATGTTCAAGAGACTCTGCATTCACCTTCCTCTAAAGATTACGGAGGCAATTCTCTCATAATCATTTTGCTGGTGAAATTATGAAAATATTTTTAAGACAGAGTTTCTCTGTATAGCCCTGGCTGTCCTGGAACTCACTCTGTAGATGAGACTAGCCTCAAACTCAGAAATCTGCCTGTCTCTGCCTCCCAAGTACTGGGATTAAAGGCATGTGCCACCACTGCCCAGCTGAAATATTTTTAAATTCTTCATTTTTCTCACACTTGAGTGACATCTTCCAACTTCTTTTACATAGGTACTCAAACAAAAGGCTGGTAGAATGAAAATATTATATTGTTAATATTGCTAATATATAATATAAAATTATATATAGATATGGATATAGTTATAGATAGAGATAGATAGAGATAGAGATATTGAGTCCACCAATTACATTTGACTTTTAATATATCTGCATATATATACATGCCAGGTAAATTATTGTCCAAATGTAACTGCAATTTTTTAAAAAAAATTTTGTAGACAGTGAGCTGTTGGATCAGTAATACTGTGCATGCTAAAGAAGCTTGAGAATCAGAGTTTGAACTGCAAGGAGTCATGTAAATGCCTATGGTCATTTTGGCCTCCTTGTAATTCCTATACTCATGAAATTTAAGATTCAGAGAAAGAAGACAAAGAAAACTGCAAGGCTGAAGAAACACCAGATGACTCCATTCTTGAAAACAAAACTTTTCAAGAAAATGCAGAATCTAGAACTTGCCTGGAATATGCTCGATTTAACAAAGGTAATTTTTAAAGACAAGAGACAAAGGAAGCCTACTAGAAAACCAACAGATGATGCTTCCTCTTCAAGTTGTATGATATTTCCCATCTTGTCAGAAAGAAGAGGAAACCAGAGAAAGAGGTCCCTTGGGAAAATGATGCAAAGGAAGCCAAACAAGATCTGGGGGTTACTGGAAGCAGAGGGGAGTGTTGTTCTCAGTGGAAATAAGTTTCCGAAAAGATAGAGACTGAGGCTGAGAATCAGCATGAGATCCTGGCAATAGTAGAGGGGAGTTAAATGGAAATTTCTGGTTTCTTTGGAGCTACAGTTATGTTACGTGATGTTTCTCTGGAATTTTCTTATCAGAGGATGTGTTGGCTAAAGCAGACATGTGCGGGAAGGTTTTGCTGAGAACAGAAATGTGGTGTTTTTCAGGAAGCTGCCTGGCTAAAGAGCATGTGATGTTTACCTATAGAAGACTTTTGAAAAACTATGTGATGCTTGGAAAAGGTATAAATTTAACCCAACAGTGGACAACTCTGTGTGGCACTGGTTCAGCTTTCCACTCTCTCCTGGTTTTGTTGATACTGCTTTTTGCTGTCAACACTGTAACATTGGTTTGCCTGCCTTGCCTTCTTCACCACAGAAGAACTTCTGGTTGTGTTCAGGTGGCTTCTTTCTACTTCTTCAGACTCAGTGCTGTTGAATGAAAGTGTTATTGTTGATTCCCAAACCATGTTTGTGAGTGGATTGAGCTCCCAATGAAGATTGAGATTGCCTACAAAGAACTACTACTAAATAAGCCCGTATGCTCTTTTGTGCCACTTACCATTTCTTTCAACTATCTCTTGTGGGTGGTGAGCTAGAAAGGTGCTTCATCTATTTATGTATCTGTATTAAACTAGGTTTTGAAAATTATAAGCCTATAGGAGATAGCAGAGTCTGCAGCTGTAGTTGATAGCATTGAATGCTAAGAGGGAGCAGAACTTTCCTCCTGAGGGAAAGTGGCTTTCTGATATATATATATATATATATATATATATATATATATATATATATATTCATATATATATTTCTGATATATATATATATATATATCAGAAATAAGGTCCTACCTACCATCAGTTTGTAGAGAGCAATATATGTTATGGGTCACAACCTGTGTTCTCAGCGGTTCCCATGGGACCTGTTTGGCCAACAATTGAATGTAACCTATCCTGGTACTGGGATGTACTTCTAGAAGATCTTATCAGTCCTAATAAAACTAAAGTTATGTGATGAAAATTTAAATTCAATTTTCCTGGGATAGGATAGATACATTAATATTATTCAAAAATCTTCCCCAGTGGTGCTGTAATGCAGCTATAGTATATACATAATGCTAAACTTAATCATTTTTCTGAAACTGGGCTGGTGAAAAATCACAGTAAAATTAGGAATGATTTTTTTTTCTTATTTGGAAACAACGAGTATCATACTTCTATTGGAAAAAAGTCATTATGCCCTGGTAAATTTTTTGTTACAAATCAACTGTTTCACTAAGAAATCAAGGCCCTCGTAAAGTATGGATGAATGGAAATGTGATGGACAGACAGGTATCTAGAATTCTTCCTATCACACAGATGGAGCATCCACCCAAAGCTCCATAAGTATGAGTGGAAGAAGAACTACATTTTGTTTTATTACAATAAAGGAAAATGTGGTTGATATGATCTCAGGCTTAATGGATGACCAAAACGTGTTCTTGCTTAGCACAGGAGGGGGTTAGTGCATCCTAAGAAAGAGTGGAGGAGAGTTACTAAATAGGCAGAAAGATCAGTGAAAGAGGATTGAGGAGATAAAAGCAATGCAAATGTGAGTGATTGTCTAAATGCATAGCCTGCAGAAGTTTTAGAAGATGAGATGTGATCCTCATATTCTGTTTACTATGAAGGGCATAAGTACTGATGTGTGAACGATTTCTTCCTTCTCTTCTTTTCTGCTCTCTTCTTCCATTTTCCTTCCCTTATAAAAACCCCCTTCCCCTTTTCCTTTATCTTCTCATCTTATTTATTTCCTGGTTTCTTTTTGACATGAGAGCAGAATTTATGAGAGTTCCATGTGAAAGTGTGATGTATGTCTTGATCTTAGATTTTTTTCCCATGATGATGATTAAGTGAAACAAAAACTCTGAAGTGGATTTTCTTCCTGTCCCATTATGGTGCAGTGACCTTTACCCTTCTACCATGAAAAACACTGTCGCTACCTTATTTTTCCTTTGGTATTATGCAGAGTAACTGCCAATTCTATGAAGACTAATCAGGAGGTGTGGAGTCAGTAAGGGTAGTCAACAGCTTGATTTCCTCATACTCAATGAATTGCATAGGTATTATATCCAACAATAGAGTATTACTATAAGTTTATGGATGATAACTAATAGCCTGGACAATAGTCTATTTTGTTTGAGAGTCTTCATGGGACCCTTGTCCAACAAAGCAATTAGATGCAAATTATTTCTAGAACTGGAGGATTCATTTGGTGACAAGTGATGTCCATTTGGCATTCAGTTTCCCCCAATATTTATCAAGATAAATTTAGATCTCCTTCACGTATGTATATATTTTAGGAAGTTTATATTGTATTAGGTTTTTATACAGCTAGACTGTATATTCTTTAGGCCCAAAGTCAGAAATAGATTTATATCCACAGATAAAGGATAAAAGTTTATTGTTTAAAACTCTGATATAGTAATAGAAGATAAAGTGTTATCCCATGTTACTGATAAATCAGAAATTAGGTGGTAAAAATTAGCACTTATGGGAGAGGTAACTCTGGAGGAAATAGAAACATGATTGAATACTTATAAAGTTGTATAGTAGCTATCATCAGATAAATAGAACTGATTTTCATAATTTTATGATTGCATATAGACATCACAGCATAAAATAATATTTTTTTACAATTTTCCTTTTCTTGTCTTAAAAACATGGCTTAAAGTTATTACTGCATAAGATCATATCCGTTCATAGACTACAAGCTTATGACAGGACCCATAGTTTACTTATTAGTGTGTTTTAAAAGATGTCAGTGCCTAACTATGCAGTCAGTAGGTAGAAAGAATAGTAAGTTAAGAATCTATTTGAATAGTTAACATCATAACACTTAGCATGACGTATTACTCAAAGGTTACATTAAAGTGTGACACTGTGTTAAGTATAGGAATATAAAGGCATGTATAGCTATTATCTAATGACTACTAACTTCCCGGAATGTCTACCTGAGTCCTGTGATAATTACATTAATAGTAATTTTCATATAATTTGCCCATAATCATTAGGTTTTTGCACAGTTCAAGTATGAATCTTTCATTTCCTATGAATTTTAAGAGTTCACAGTCAAATGGACACTCTGTTAAACCTGAAAGAAAACAAGTTAAATAGCCGAGGTGGGATCACAGGTAGATATCTGGGCATACTACCTTGCTATCACTACTTAAAGTTCCTTTGGCCTCAAGAAAAACTCAATCAAATTTAAAATTTAAATCATAAACAGAGTAACGAGAAGTCACCAGTACATCAATACTGGAATCACCCTTTCAGCCTATCTTGCTTTTTTTCGTTCATCCCTAATTCTTTGCTATGGGTTTTTCAGTGAAGTGATAATATCTCCTTATTGTCTTTTATGAGTCAATGGAGAGAAATTACTGGCATTTCCCTTAAACATGGGGAATTCACAACCCGTTTATTTTTGATATGTTACCACAGACACTTTATTTTCTGCTTGTCACTGTGCTGGGTTGGAGAAAAACACAATTAGTGAAAGAGAAGAATCAGTATCCTAGGCTTTTTCACACTTTACAAATGGTTACAAAGTGATAATTAACAATGTGCTAAATACTAGGTGATAATGCTCAACAGAATAAGGTGAAAATTAATTGTCTGAGATAAGATATCGCTGGAATGGTTCATTTCCTTAAAAGCTATTGAAGCAGACAAAAAAACTGACATTTTCTCGTTTTGAGGAGGATAATGCACTATCATCAACTCAATTGAATTGAACCACTCCTATTCATTACCATCATCTTTCATTCATGCTTCTGTTCATTCAACAAACAGTTATTGAATAACAACACTGTGTCTGGAATGTTGATAGATGCTGCAGATTAAACAGAAAAAAAAATAGATAGGTGTCTGCTTCCATGAGAGATTTACTATGTCATTTTCTGCTGCCATCCATGTCATTAGTGCCATCTCCGATAGCACTAAGTTCATCATAGATCCATCATCGTTTTTGTCATCAGCATTATCTCAAGAAATAAAATCTGTACTAATAGAGGAAGCACAATGACGAGACATATTAAAATCACACTATGTATGTAAGGCATCTGAGTCTAGGAACTCATTTTGACCTTTTGCTGTGTAAGTTTAAAATGATATCTGCCCAGAAAACAATGGGAAACTAAAAGTAAATGAATAAGAAGAAAGAAAACAAAAAATGCAAAAACAACAATGAACAAACAGAAAAGGAAAAATACTTCTCTTACTTTCTTACAGGCTACTTCATACCATTTACCCTTCTAAGGAACTGGATGCTTGCAGCATATTTTCTGAGTGGCTATGTGGTAAAGTGAATATGTTTCACTCTTTCTAGGTTTCTAATGTCTCCAGAGGTGTGTAGCTAGAAATCATCACTGGAAGTGCCAATGAAAGAATCTCCCAACTCCTCTACATGCAAAGGATGGCTCTGTCCATGAATAGAGCCCTTCCTCATCTTTCCCTTACATTCACCATGGATCAACTTAACCCTCTCTTTCCCTACTGTAAATGGATTACTTTACTCTGGTCAGGCTTGACCTGATGTTGTTCACACGCTGTTGACTTTCTCATTCTCTTGCAGCCACTGTTCACGTCTGTCTTTTGCAGCTGCATGTTAGGTATGAGGAAGTGGTAAATACCCATAATATTGATGAGAATTAGGAGCTTAAACTAAGGGGGCAATACTGGGAGTCTGAGAATAGAAACTAACCTGGAACAGAAGCTATAACTAATGTGTTAGGTGTTAATAAACAGTAGTTAAAATGATAAGGATTTTACACAAAAATGAGAAGACACTTGGTACCATCCACTGAAACTGATAATACAGGTAGAATTGTAAGCTTAAAAAAATGAAGGAGTGGCACCACTAAGGATATTCCAGCAACATGGACATGTATGGAAAATATTTGTTTGTCCTTAGGGAATTTAAATTTTATAGACTCTTAAAGTAGTGATAGTCATACAAAGTCATAAAAATTCCCCTGTCTGTGAATAAATAGATGAGTCTGCTCTATGGACCTTTTTTAGAAACACTGAGGACAAGATATCAAGGAAGCAGCTTTAAACAGTAGTTTTGTCTTTTGAAATACTTCAGTACTCAAGAAGCCTCTTTCTGGTTATGTAGGTAAGAAAAGGAAAGGAATTTGATGCTATAAAGCAAGTAGAGAAAAAACAAGAACACAGAAATCCAAGGATGGAATCGGGACAATGAAAGACAAGAAGGGAAGAGAGAGAGAGAGAGAGAGAGAGAGAGAGAGAGAGAGAGAGAGAGAGAGAGAGAGAGAGAGAGAGAGAGAGAGAGAGAGAGAGAGGAACAAGGAACAAAGCAGTAGAAACACAGGAAAGCTACAGATTCAGTAGAGAAGATAACAGAAACACGCCAAATATACAGGCAAGGTCAGGGTAAATGAAAAGTCGAAGTTGATGCCTTTTTTGTCCGGCATCTGATATTTTGGATGAGCTTAGTTCAAATAGCCATGGGAGATTTACAGAGCCGAGGGCAGATTTAACAGATTGGCAAGCATCAATAGGAATAAGTAGACTTTTTTTAAAAGTTCTTTCTGATAATGATGTTCTTAGGTTCTCAGTTATGTGTAACCTCTGCACTGGAAGGGAATCATCTAAGTACCTGCCATGCCATCTGTCTTAATGTGTCTACTGAGGCCTGCCTGGCCTTCACTGTCACCTCCTGGGAGAGCTATCTGACCATCTGTGCTTCTCTCCTGTTTTCCATTCTAGACTACTCCTGTGCCCACTTTCCTACAAGTTGTCTGCAGTGATGAGCATCTTAGATTATTTTCTTTTAATTTGTCATAAGGCTTATCCCCTGTGAAGCACTTGCAACAAACTACAGGAGAGGGATCTGTTGCACCATTGAACCCTTTTCTCTTCTGTTTCATTATGTTCGAGTCAACATTACAATATCGGTTTTTGTCAGGCAGTGCTTTTGACAAACTTAACTTCTTATATACTCAACATTGGCAGATCTAGTGTTGCACAATATACAACCATGAGCCCCGTCTGAGGTACAAAAATGCCTTTCTGAATACACTGTTCATATCTTTAAAATCCATGATTCTCTCATTGAATCCTGTTTTGTATGTGCTATCTAGTACCAGGAGATTACGAACCCATATACAAACCTAAGAAAATTCAAAAGCCGCATGTCTATTATTTCCTTAGCTGGATTTCCTTCCCTTGAGAGTTTATTATCCTTTAATTTGGTTAAGAGTTTTTGTTTTTTTTTTTTTCACTTTCTTCTTTCTTGTAGTGTAAGATCCACAGTCAAGACTATTGTTATTACTGATGTGCTAACACCCAGAATAAGGTCTAGCATATACTAAGGAATATATGTGTGAAAACAGGTATCATCTTTATTTTCATCTTTCTGTCAATGACCTTAGAAAAATGAAAAATATACACGCAAACTTAGCCTAGTACTATCAAATTCAGTAACGAGTAAGAATATCCTAAGAGCTTCAAATCCTAAGGTTAAATTTTAAAGAATTTGCATATATTTCAGAGAATTTCATAAAGAAGAAGTCTTGTAAAATGCTGTGTTTGAGTGTGTGTGTGCACACAAGCATGTGCATGTGTGTGTGTTTGTGTGTGTGTGTGTGTGTGTGTGTGTGTTTATATTATGGGTACAGTGGCTATTTTTTCATATATTTTTAAAAAACAATGTTCTATCTATCTATAACTATGTCAAATTTTTTTAAATTTGAGAAGTAGATCTATTTTCAGGAACTATTATATTCTGAAGAGAACTGCGAGAGATTATAGTAAAAGAAAGAGATAATGTACCCATCTGTATTATAATTTAACAAACTATGGTATAAATTACTCTTTGGAACCATTTTATATTCACCAATAATCCAAGGAATAGTCAGTGATTGCCAAAAAAAAAAAAAAAAAAAAAAAAGCTAATTACATCTTTTAAAATTTTAAGCAGTATGATGTGTTTAACTCTGAGATATTTTTGAGTGTTTTAGCCTCACATATGCATTTTTAATTTTGATTGCTCCAGTGAGCCATACAGCTTTTCACTAGAGATATCCTTCAGAGAAGGTTGTCAACCTCACTAATTCACTTCCTGTACTTTTCCTCTAACAAAACTATTTTCAAGACAGGTGCTTTTATTTTAAATAAGTGTTCCTTTTTTAAAAAGTCTATACTACAGTAAAACAATGTGAGTGGCGTAGAATCATAATGAAATAGACAATATTCCCACAATTATTTGTAATACCAAGCAGAAAGCTACATTGCCTGATAGGAATTCATAAAATGTGCCAATGTTTGCAAATGAGCCATCTCATTTTATACCTACTACACTGTCATGGAAGGAGGTCTTATTATCCCTAGTTTCACATGACAAAATGAAATAATGCAGCAGTTAAAAGACTTATTTCAGATCATCCAGTAAGTGACTATTGAATTGGAGAAGTAAAGACTTACTCAGATTAAATAAGACTTGAATTTACTCCCATGTGTGAGCCACAGAGGTAAGCACTAGGGGAGCTCACAGATAAGAACTAGTAGAACTAGGAATGTTAAACACATAGGATTGCTCCTTCAAAGGAAGGGATGAGTAACCCGTTATTGGCCCACAAAGTTGGGACTAGACCTACTTAACGGTCTGGAAATTTGTCCATTCTTTGTGTGACTGACACTACACCAGGTCCTTTGCCAGACACTCATGAGTTTGTCAATCTATATAATCCGTACTTATGGTAGGTGCCACATGTACTTTCTAAAACCTATCTTTATGGATGATGTCACATGTACTTCATAAAGAGTTTTGTCTTTGTAGCAAATATGTCTTAAGCTTAATTGCCCACACAAGATTTCATTAATAATCACCAGGAAAACTTAGTTAAAGTATGCTGTGAGCAGATATTCCAAAAGTTAACTACTTGCTGTCAGAATCATGAAATTTGAATAAAACTAGTACTGTTGAATCAAAATACCTCCTTGCTTCCTTCAGTTCATTATTATGGCAATGGTGGGTACAGAGACCTCTGCCTCCATAGAAGTACATGCTATATGACACATGTCCACATGTGTACCCGCCCCTACACACAGAATACTCAACAAACTAATAATAAAATATACTAAAAAGAGTAGCAGCTCAAGAATAATTAGCCATTAGTATGGTAAAATATTCTGCCATGATGGTTACTCTTAATTATTTGATGTATATTTGAGTTCTCTCTGTGTAGTGTGGACTATCAAAATCTGTAGAGTTGTGATTCATCAACCATGTGCACTGTTACAAAAGATCCATATCATATAAATTGCTTCACAATAATATCATTGGCATTATTGGGGGCAGCCTTCAGTATACTGATATGTAATTATATTGATAAATGTATAAGATGACAGTGCAGATGGTCCAGTACTCAAATCCTACAAATCGTAAAGAAAACACTTGTCATAAAACAATATTAAGATTAAATACTTGTACCCCCCCTTCCTGCATCAACCAGTTTAAAAACCTTAAACCTTCTCTATAGCTCAACTTCCTAAATTTTACAATTGGCAAAACAGCAAGCCTGTCTACAAGAAGTTCATAAAATGTTCCTTGCACTGGTGAAAGCACACTAGGCCATATTTGGTTTATATGCTCACACTAAGTACCAGTATCAAACCATAATAAATGACATGGTCATGCATCATTAACTGTTAGTCTAGGTGACTCTCCAGAGCAGCTGTCCTCATTGTCTTATCTCAGAATTCCTTGGTTGCTTCTATCTGCCTATATGCTTCTACAAACATGGTTTCTAGGAAATAATGGCACCAAAAATTATATCTCTTCTGATGGAACAATGGACAAACAAGGTATAAGCCTACATAATGTGGGCTTATATTTGCAAAGCAAGCCAAATAGCCTTATATTTGCTGAGAAAGCCAGCATTTGAGCTTTTTCTCTCACCTCAGAGGCACAGGAAAAAAATTTTATTAGCAGATGTTAATATGGCCAACCACAACTGGGTTTACAGTCAACAACAAGTCTTTTTAATGAATGTTAAACCATAAAATGAATTCACCCAATCACTGTGCACTGTGGAAATCTGTATAAAAGTTCCTCTAAAAACTGAAAATTGATCTATCATATTACCAACTGCAGTGCTACTGGGTATTTGCCTAAAGGACCTGAAATCAACATGTTAAATAAATTCTTATATATCAATTTCTATTGCAGTACTCTTTACAATAGCTGAGTTATAGCAAAACACAGGTGTCAAACAAAAGAGAAATGGATGAAGAGCTTGTGGTGCATATGTACAAACAATGGAAAATTTTTTTAGCCATAATGATGAGTGATGTTCCCTCACTTGCAAGAAAATAGATAAGGTTGGAAATAATTATGGTGGTTTGAATAGGTATAGTCCTCCTCAACACATGAGTTTGAATGCTTGGCCTTCAAGGAATGGCACTATTAGAAAATATGGTCTTGTTGGAGTAGGTGTGGTCTTGAAGGACTTTTATCACTATGGAGGCAGGCTTTAAGGTTATATATGCTCAAGCTATGCCTATTCACACAGTATCCTTCTTGCTGCCTGCAGATCAAGATATAGGACTCTCAACTCCTTCTTCAGCACCATGTCTGCCAGGACACTCTCATGCTTCCCACCATGATGATAATGAACTAAACTTCTGAAACTGTGAGACACCCAATTAAGTGGGATCCTTTATAAGAGTTCCCTTGGACTTGGTGTCCTTCATAGCAATGGAAACCCCAGCTAAGACTGGTAACAAGGACTGTGGTATTATTACAATAGGACTGACCATGCTTTTCTTTGGAGGAATGAGGATTTTGTGACTTTAGATTAGGAAAGCAGTGGGAGGATTTAAGTAGGCCTTAATGGGCCCATTCTTGTAGAAGCCTGGAAGAGAGTGGTGTTTAGGGTGATTTGAACAGTGTTTTCAGAGAAGATCTTTACTATGTTGCCTAAAGATTGTTCTTGAGATATTTTGGTGAAGAATGTGACTGTTTTCTGCCCTTGCCTGAAGAGTTTGCCTGAGTCTAAGTTGAAGAGATTTGGTCCAATTGCACTGGCAAAGAGATCTGAAAAAAACCTAGCACAGACTTTGTCCTGTGGTTCACTCTGATGAAGAGTGTTTTTGATGAAATGTAGCAAGCTTAGAAAGGAAAAACTAAAACGAACAAACAAACAACCCCCCCCCCAAAAAAAAACCCAAAATGTATGGTTCAAGGATTAAAGTAGCACTAAGAAAGAGAAGAAATCTAGATCCCATGTTTATGGAGATAAACAGATGAAAGATATTAAATGGAATTAAGGGAGTGGTGTCCTAGGGGCAAAATTCCAGTCAGCTAAGCTTCCATCTTGTGTTAAGGAATTAAAGAAAAACTTAGGTCCAAGTGTGGTGGTGGCACATGCCTTAATTCCACCATTCGGGAGACAGAAGCATGTAGAGCTCTGAGTTCATGCTTGATCTACAGAACATGTTTCAGGACAGCCAACTTATACAGTGAAGGAAATGCTCAAAACCAGAAAGGTAGTAAAGATATAATTGAGCATGGGGTCAGGGAGTATGTTCCAGGCCTAGTAAGCAGCAGAACTTGGCACCTTCAATTACATGACTCTGGCTTTTGAGTCAAGAATACAAGAAGGGACTATGGAATATTCCATGGTGACTAAGGAGTATGGTTGAGGACAGAGGTATAGCAGAGGTATCCCAGCCTGGAGGTCCAAGGTCATTTTGAAAATGAAATCTTTCTCTGTGACTAAGACCAGGTATCTCAGGGATGTCCCTGCATGGAGGCCCAGAAAGACCATTGTGTGAAGCTATGAACATGAAATCTGTATGGCCTAGGAGACCCAAGATGTTAAATGCGAGTGCCATGGGGTACTAAGAGAAGAAATCTACTAACAGGTAATGGAACCAGCCCAGTGGAAAGAAATGTGATGCAATCAACATAGATAGCTTTGAGCAGTCAAAGTTCTGAAAAGATGCAGAGTTCTGAGTTTCCTCAGCTGATCTTGCTTGGGTCTAGTATTTCTACATTATTATGCCATTCCTTCATTTTGGAATAAAAAATTCTGTCATTATATTTTCAAACTATGTGATCTGATTTTTATTTTTATTTTATATGGGATTACAGTTAGGATATTTCAAAAAAAATCTCAGAAAAGACTTTGAAATTTGGGCTATAAAATAAGGCTGAGACTGTCATAGACTGCAGGGACTTTAGAAGTTGGATGCATCAGCTGAATTAAACAGATACCCTGGGGTTCCTACTTTGTTTACTTTAGTAGAATACTGTCCTCACTATACATTTATGTTTTGGTTTCCCTACTTATGCCTAATATTATAGTCATTTTCACCGGAATACACCTCATGACAAGCAGGAGAAAACATCTTTTTGTCTATGATGCATGGACAATGTAATCCCCACAGCTGCCAATAGCTGAGGAAAAACGTGATATATTAAAACATCACTTCTTCATACACATTTACTCCAATGTTCTCTGAAATGTAAGCATCAGTTTCGAATTTGGAACCACACATCTCTACCTATGTTGTTTTTCTATTCCTGCTTGTTTCTTTTCTTCACATCCTCTACCTATTTTTTCTTATGAATATGACTGTAATGAGGTAGCTTTACAAGATCCTTCATATCAGTTTCTGCTTCCAGGCCTGACCTAAACTGGTGATCATACACAAGCTCATTAATATATTAGGTTCATGAAAACAGCTAATGTTGCAGGCACAGGAAGCATTCTTTAAAAGCCTTTTTCAGTATGGCTTTAATATGCATTCAACAAAGGAATTATATTCTGAAGTTTAAAACAATATATCCCTTACCCTGAGGGTCTGCAATGAACTAAAGGGTACGCAAGCTCAGTCTATCAAGGTAGCAGTTCCACACAGTGATCCACTGGGCTCACATTGCATAACAAATACATTAAAACTGCAGTCCTCTTTGAGTAGTGAGATACACAAGGCAAGCTCTTTTTAATTCTTAAACGACCAGGACTTGAATTTATCAGGTGCTCCTAGAAGCTTACAAGACAGCAATAAAGGAAATGGTTCTGAAACTTTATCATTGTTGAAGTAATAACACATTAATCTTAGCATTCAATTCAAAGCCTCCTATCCAAAATCTTGTGTTTCCAGGAAAAGGGTGGCAAATTTGGGAATATGTTGAGAGCTCCGAGGGTCACATGGATGATGTAATCATCCCCTACCATAACTAAACACTACCTATTCTATTTTACATGTTGATATACTGATGTTGAGAAGTGGGACTGCAATGTTTTCAATCATCCCAAAATTAAAATTTTCTCTCTATAACATCCTCATAAAACCCAAATCATCACGCACATGAAGAGCCCCATTCTATACTTGGACAAAACGTCCCAAACCTTGTGAATCCAGATGATTCAGTGAATGCCAATTTAATATAGAGAAATTTTAGTTCTCATTAAACCAATATGACTCTGGACATATCATTGAGGGAGAGTGACCACAAAAAAAGTAATCAATCCATCCTTTCCTATTTACAGTTATCATCCCATTCTGTGGTTTTCCAAATGTGGAAAAATATCACATCACTAATTGTTCCAAATCAATCACCCTAAAAACTTTAAGTCTATCCCACCATCAGTCTTCCAGAACAGAATGTTCAGTGATTAAAAAACTATGCAGAGCAGATTGGAAATATTTGAAAACCCAAAGTACAATTGTTCCTGCCAACCACAGATAGTGATTTACAGTTTATATTTAGAGATGGTGCAAAAGCAGCAGTCCTCCAAGTCCTCAGTTCATTGGCAGTGTGAGGATTTTCTACCTGGGCAAATCTTGGGTGAGGCACGACCAGAATAGAAATTGATAAAGCTTTTGAACTCACCACATCTGTGTTGAAGCTTAGCTTATGCATTTGTTTGTTTGTTTGGCTTTTCTAAGCCTTAAAAAAAATCTTTGAAAATAATGAACACTTCTCTACAGGTATGAAACTATAGCTAACACATAGTTAAAGACCCTGTTTGCACAGAACCCTGTTTAATCATGGTGGAAGACCATTTTATTGGTATTCATTTACTTATTCACCTATGAATATTTGATTATGTGTAGCCTTTGTACTTTGAAAATGGAAAACAGAAATATGAAATTAAAATATTATCATAAAGAGGCACAGGTAATGAATTCAAATCCTTGGGTCTGATTCTGGACAATAAAAGTTTAGAAAAGTTTAGATTTTATGTTTATAAACATTTGGATGTTATCTCAATGAATTTCTGGACTATAATATACATCATGTATATCATAGGCACTCAAAATTATTGATCTGTTTCCATTGGTGTTTCTTCCTTTGGAGCAAATATATAAAAACATATACAAAAATATAATAAATTGTACTAATCTATAATGGTATATAATGGGGCAGAAATATTTACTACACATGATTCTCTTAGGAAGACAGGTGAACTTGCTCTTTTTGAACCTCTCCATAAGCAGAACCATGAACTACGCCTTCTGTACGATAAAACTGTGTCTCTGCAGCATGATGAACTCGTGGGCTCAGTTTTCTCAGCATCACCATCACATTCACATTTATCTGCAAAAGTTTGTATTTTAGTTTACCTCACAAATGGGAAAGGTAAAAGCAATATTAAAGATATGAAAGATGGATGATCACTGCACCAGTCTAAGCTTCAAATTCAAGACTTTGAATGCTTTTTAAAAACATTTTACATATAAGCGCTGCTGACTCCGCATTTGTTATGCCATTTGACTATCTAAAGGCTCGGGATGGATATTATGTGAAACTCTTGACAATTCAAGTAAAAGATAATCTGATTTTGTTTCCCCAAACTGGTCAATAATAAATGAGAGTTAAAATTTAAATCCAAACAGTGGATTGTTCACAGTACATTATTAATAAGGCACATTATTCTAACATTTTCAAAGGATGATACATTATTTACTGCCTCTACTAGTAAAAGCCCTAACAGGAATGAGAGGATTAGACTCAAAGTAAGACTGGCTTAAGCTCTTTAAACATCCAACAGGTAACTGGCTTTGCATCGGGTAGAAAAAGTTATTACTTTTGTTCTTCAGTTCCTGAGAAAATTATTCTTAAAAGTTGTCAGTTGCTTGCACTAGCCTAAGTTGTTTGGACTGATGTGAAATGACTTGTAACAATTTCATGTGAATCATTGTTCATAAAATGGCTTGTAAACTGGCACAACTTCAGAGCATCAGATCCACGTTCAACTAGACACAACTGCAAACCATCAGAGTTAGGAAACTTCTTTGGCTTTATGTTAGTGTTTGTTTGTTTGTTTCTTTGTTTTGTTAAATATTTTTTTTCTTTTTTGATAATTTTATTACATTTATTTATTGTAGCATGCTAGTTGGGGCGGCACATTTCCATGGTTTGCAGGGGAGAGATTAGCCTACAACACATTGAATTAATTCTTCCTTTCTACTATGTAGGGCCAGAATTAATTCCAGGTTCACAGGGCTTACAGCAGGCGCTCTTGGAAATTAAGCCATCTCACAGGCTTTCAGGGTCCTTTTTGTGAGACAGGGTTTCCTGTACTCCAGGCATGCAGAGTACTCGCTGTGTAGCACAGGATGGAGCTGAAATTTCGATCTTTCTCCCTCTACCTCCAGAGCATTATAGGTGTGTGAGCCATCATATTCAGTATTATATGTTTTTTGACATCGATTCATGTGTGCATAGTTAAGGAAGAGATAAAAGCCATGAATGAAAATGGGACTATAAAAAAATTATAAAAATGATAAAAGTGTGATTTGAACATGTTTTGGGGTCTCTTGTGCATATTGCTCTTGCTGAATTGGCCCTGAATATTATTTCAACTCAAAATTTGTATACCAGTATTTTTCCATGTATATATGGGTTATAAGAACTAACTAGTTGAGAAAAATTAGTTAGACACTTTATATTCATACTTACAATATAATACCACTGTCAGATTGATAACAAGTGAGGCAGAGGAGCCTTGGCTCTTATCTTCACTTTTCAAATGATTAATAACGGTGTCTCCTGCTACAGTTTCTTTGGCTTCATGCTACTTTTCCCATGTCCCTGTAACTGTACATTGGTGACTTTATAAAATTAGGAAATTTTTCATGGATTATTTTTTCAGCACTCTTCCAACTCTCCAGCTTCTTCTCTCCTCGTGGTTCTAAGATAATTTGAACATCGCCATGATTTTGTTGTCCCACTTCTTGTCTCCATGCTACAAATCAGCTCATTCTGTAGGCACTTTTATTATCTCCGTTACTGTATTTTGAGAACCTTAATTGCCATTTGATTCTATTTTATATGAAAATTTCAGTTTTTTTAACATGCTTTCCTTTTCATTTATTTCAAGAAAAACAATTTAATTGATTATTGGAACCATTTCAGGACAGTAATTTTTAAATCCAAATTTTTGTTAATATGAGAGTCAAGTGGGTGTTAGCCTAAGTATATTCTCCTTTCCCACATCTGTGATTTTCTTGCTTTTTGGGATGATGGCTATCTGATTGCCAAATTTTCTTCTTGGATTTTTGCTCTTGACATTGTTATTCTTGTGTCTTATTTTTCTTCTTTCCCTCCTTTCTTTTTCCCTCTTTAAGAGAGAGAGAGGGGAGAGAGAGTGGGAGAGAGAGACAGACAGAGAGAGAGAATCATATTGTCCATGCTGACCTTGAACTTTCAATGTAGTTGAAGTTAATAATTTCTTCTTCCCTTTGCCACTATCCCTAAGTAATAAGACTGTAGTCATGTGTGACATAACTCAGCTTCTGACTTCTCTGTATGCTAATTTTAGGCTGTGAGGTAGCAGATAATCACCCTGTTAGGTTTGGCAGGTGAGTCTAGGTTACTTGTAAAATAGGCCTCCAATGGGAGCATAATTTTAATTAATGTTTGTGTTCCTGTTTTGAGATGCTTGGTCTTTCTTCCTACATAAGGGTCTTAAAGCTTTTTTCTTCCTCCTACTATGTTTCCTGAGGTTTGGGGTTTTGTTTGTTTGTTTGTTTGTTGTTTGGGAGTATTTTTTTTTTAGTTGTATTGGTGGTGGTGGTGGTGGTGTTTCGTCGTCGTCGTCGTCGTCGTCGTCGTCGTCGTCGTCGTTGTTGTTTTCTCCCCAGATTTTCCAATGAGCACAACCAGGAAGAGCAGGAAAAAAAATTAGTCTGTCCTGTTTTTCTTTAGATCAAAGACCATAGTCCATTCATGCTACTTCAGTGGGACAAATTGAGGCAAAGAATCACACATTGCTTCTTCAAGTTCACATAGTGGTCAAGGGCAGAAAGTAATGCTTAATGTAGGTTCTGAAGGTCCAAGTCCTTCTTTTCACGTCTCTTTCCTTACAAGTGAAGCTAGCACAGGAGGCACAAAACCAACCAGCTAACAAGCCCAAAATTGCAAGTTCTTAGAAGTTGTACTTTAACACAACTTATGGGGTGGAGGTGGGGAGAGACTGTGCATGTGTCCCTTAAACAACACAGAAACAGCAAAAAATCTAAAACAAACATTTTCTGGGAAATGCCAGGTAAAGACAGTGAGGACAGCTGTAGAGCACACAGGATGTTCTCATTAAAGGAAAGCATTTTTTTTTTAAATGGGCAGGTGTTGTCTTGGGGAAAAAAAAACTGGCTTGATTCTGTTGTTGGCAGTTTGTCCTCCCGTCCAAAGTGATTTCAGGAGGATTAGCACCAAATATAGGAAAGACACATTTAGACATGGGTGATTGCCAGACTGCAAGGACAGCTGAGTTGAATTTAGGTCTTCCCAGTTTGTGAAAATGGCTAACTCAGGCTCTCTCTGCTCCCCATTTGAGATGCAGGCAGGAGGAGAGAAGTCTGGATCTGGTAACACCAGAGGTCATTATAGAGGAGACATTTGGTAAGGATCTGCTTTGTTGGGTTCTCTGCAAATGCCAGTGCAAACAATGAAGTGTTTACTAGACCTGAAAGATCAACATGCCTCCAACCCACCATGCTGATGAATTCCTCTGTAAGTTAGAGCACTGGGTTATCCAAGTTACTGAGGCAATAGCAATGGTTTCAATTGCAAGTGTGAGGAGCAGGGAGGATGGATGCTGGGATACAGGAAAGGGCAAGGAGGGAGAATTTAGTAAGGAAAGAACACTGTCAATCTCCCTCTGGCCCAAATGGGTGCAAGATGAGTCTTAATACAAATTGTTTAGACTTTTTTTCCATTCATAAATAGGAAGTGCTAAATATTACTACTAAGCTTTCCTTTCTACCTCCATGGAGTATCAGGGTAAGATGGGTGCCTGTCAGTATGACAGAGACAAGTTAGTGGCTCTTCTTTTCTTAACCATGATTTAACACAAATTGTGTTCACAAACACAGGTTGGCTGATAGACAATGTTTGTGCTCCCAGTAATCTTGGTTTAACAAACACATGAATCCTGCAGTGGAAGGGAAAAAGGACATTCACGGAACACTTATTATGTTCTAGCAATTCATGAGGCTTTCTATGTATAATATCTCACTGAATTTCCTTATTCTGGAATAAAATGCACCATTTGTCCTATGAGTGAATCTCACCTCAAAGAGTACAAGATTTCTATCACTACTGAATGAAGAGCCAAGCCAAGGTTTGACTGTAGGGCTTTTCATTCAATATTTGTACTCATGAATGGATTTGTGTCAGAGACATTTGTTGTAGTAACATGAGGCAGAAGCAAGAGAATCACAAGTTTATAGTTCTATTTGGGGTATAGATTGTGCTTCTGCCATGGTGAAAAGGTTAGTGCAACTCTGCGTTAAACTTATAAAAACCTAAAGACAGTTGGGTGGGTGGGGATAACTCAGTGGAAGAATAGTGGCTTAGAAAGTGTGGACTCAACTTCAACCTCACATTATTATAGTTATTAAATAGATGAATTCATAAAAGTATTGTCTACTTATGTAGCCATTGCTATAAGAGATAGTTTTGCAGCAGACTTCCTCATATGCTGGCCTTTATACTGCTTTTACCTCTTTAGTGATATTGCACATATCTTATATGTAGAAGCCACAATATACATGCGTCCACTGGGGCAAAGCTCCACATTATCTATTGATCTCTGCACCACTCCATGCCCAGTTTTATACTTCTCTGATGGTCTCTATTTTCTTTAATGAGTAGCCCCTTTGATTAGATGTGGTAGCTATTTGAGACCAAGGCAAAGATTTAGAATGTAGTGAGAAATGATGGTAGCCCAGGAAAATAGCAGTAGTAGAATTTTCGCTAAACTTCATGATCTCAGTAACCCCAGAAAGTTGTCTAGGTTTCCAGTACCAGACAGTCTTTCCTTCCTGTTTACTGGTTCTTTTGTTCACATAAACCTGTTGGCTGCCATCAATCTGAGACTCCCACATATTTCCCTTCTCTCTCTCTCTCTCTCTCTTCTCTCTCTCTCTCTCTCTCTCTCTCTCTCTCTCTCTCTCCATATATATCATCTATAGCTATATCTGTATATCTATATAGAGAGATACAAAGAGATGATAGAGATAGAGACAAAGATAGAGATAGAGAGAAATAGGGAAAGATGCATGCTAATCAAATCTATCATCTTAAAAGTGCAAGGACTGTATCTGGGAAAGGAAGGAAGGAAGGAAAGAAGGGGAAAATGATTCATAACTTTATTTCAATAAAATATATTAAAATAATTTAAACATTAGATCTTTAGCTATTGAATGAGGGAGTGTTTCTGTATTTTCTCTCTCTTTTTTTTTAATTGTTGGTCCATTTCATTCATGCAATGCACTTCAGTCAACTTCACACACCGTTGGTCTTCTCCCACTTCTAAAACTGATGTGCCCCTTCTCCATGGTACTTAGCACCTTCAACTTCATCTCTGTGCTTTTAAATCATTGCTTTAAATTAATGTTTTCAACTTACAGTTCCATAAACATTTCTAAACTTATAAACATCATGAAACAATCATTTGTTTTTTTTTTTTACAAAAATGTGTTATAAAATATTTTATATAAAAGTATTAAAGCACAGGAAATAAGTCAAAAGAAATAAAGCACTAGAGTGGAACATACCAATCTTCTATCTTTAATTTTAAGAATTTCAGAGTCTTTATGATGATACGTGTTAATTACATAATTTGGGGGGGAAGGAAAATACAAACAACTCTAAAAATATTTTCTTATAGATATATCTGTAATTCCAGGAATAAAAACGCAAAACTTCAGGGAATAAAGCATGGACAATGTTGGTGGAGGTTTGTGGTATGATAAATAGGAATGGCCTCCTTGGACCATGTGTTGGAATGCTTGGCTCATAAGGAATGGAGCTATTATGAGTTTTGGCCTTGTTAGCAGAAGTATAGCACTGTGGCAGTGGGCTTTAAGTTCTTATATGCTCAAGATATGGATATTGTAACACACAGCCTCCTTATGCTGCCTACAAGTCAAGATATAAAAGTCTATCAGCCCTTTCTTTAGCATAAGTCTGCCTGCATAAGCCACGTTTCTCTTCATTTACACACACACACACACACACACACACACATATAATGCATGTTTGTGTCTATGAATACTTTGAGTATATGCTAATGGTGTACATGTTTGTACATATGTATGCATGTATAATTGCATGTATGTATGCATTCTGAAGCTTTTGTGCCTCCAGAGGCTAGACAAATTTCCTGTTATTTTTTTATACTCTCTACCTTTCGCCTGAATCCATGAAACTCCCCAACAGTGAGGCTCATGTTGTTGTTGTTACTTTTTTGTTTGCTTTGTTTAGTTTATTAAATTATAATTCAGCAAGGCCCCTACCAACTCCCATAATTCACTTGTCACTTCCCCTCTCCTACCTACAGTTACATATGTGCACAGAACTGTGGCTTCTTATATTGTGTTGGGCATTGAATTCCAGGCTTCATATTTTTGCAATAAATGTTCTAATCACATAAGAGTCTTTCCAAACACTTTCCTAAGATTTTAGGATTCTTTGGAGTTTTTTCATGTCCAAGTGTTTTGACTGCTGGCAGAGAATAGAAGACTTGACCCATTTCATAGATGTATGGTGAAGGTCAATCGTACTGTCCTTTTTATAGAACTCTTTGTGATCTCATTCCAAAATAAATTCTTGTGCTCTTTTAGTATAGCGTCATCTAAATTTCACACACATTCACATTCTGTCGCAGAGGAAAACTCAGAATCCTGGTTGGTCTACATTTTTTCAATTTTTTTATTAGATATTTTCTTCATTTACATTTCAAATGCTATCCTGAAGGTCCCCTGTACCCTCCCCCTGCCCTGCTCCCCTACCCACCCACTCCCACTTCTTGGCTCGGACATTCCCCTGTACTGGGGCATATAAAGTTTACAAGACCAAGAGGCCTCTCTTCCCAATGATGGCAGACTATGCCATCTTCTGCTACATATATAGCTAGAGACATGAGCTCCAGGGGGTACTGGTTATTTCAAATTGTTGTTCCACCTATAGGGTTGCAGACCCTTTTAGCTCCTTAGGTACTTTCTCTAGCTCCTTCATTGGGGGTCCTTATTCCATCCAATAGATGACTGTGAGCATCCACTTCTGTATTTGCCAGACACTGGCATAGCCTCACAGGAGACAGCTATATCAGGGTCCTTTCAGCAAAATCTTGCTGGCATGTGCAATAGTGTCTACGTTTGGTGGCTGATTATGTGATGGATTCCAGGGTCAGGAAGTCTCTGGATGGTCCATCCTTTCTTCTTAGCTCCAAACTTTGTCTCTGTAACTCCTTCCATGGGTATTTTGTTCCCTATTCTAAGGAGGAATGAAGTATCTACATGTTGGTCTTCCTTCTTCTTGATTTTCTTGTGTTGTGCAAATTGTATCTTGGGTATTCTAAGTTTCTCATCAGTGAGTACATATCATGTGAGTTCTTTTGTGATTGGGTTACCTCACTCAGGATGATGCCCTTCAGGTCCATCCATTTGCCCAAGAACTTCATATATTCATTGTTTTTAATAGCTGAGTAGTACTCCATTGTGTAAATGCACTACACTTTCTGTATACATTCCTCTATTGAGGAATATCTGGGTTCTTTTCAGATTCTGGCTATTATAAATAAGGCTGCTATGATCATAGTGGAGCATGTGTCCTTATTACCAGTTGGAACATCTTCTGGGTATATGCCCAGGAGAGGTACTGCTGAATCTTCCGGTTGTACTATGTCCAATTTTCTAAGGAACCTTGGCTGGTCTATTTTATCTCTTTTTCAGTATTAGGGTTGGTATTTCTCACGTTAAAAGTAGTGCTTTTTTGCATAATTTTGAGGATGTAAAGACATAAAAACTAAGAAGACTGAAGGGAATTCATAAATGACATGAGAGTTATCATCAGTCTGCACAGTTGCTTATCAGACATTATAGCTGGCTTCTAGCTGGTCCAGCCTCTTAGAATACTTACAGTGTTTAAGATCACAGAGGAAGTTTGTTTTATTTACCATTAAAAAGCTCAGTTGGCCAAACATCAGCCTGAGAGGCTGAATGCTATATTATTGACCATACCACTGTTAACAAGAGTATAAATTATGAGCTCAAAGAGAAGAAAATGGATAAATGTTACATCCTTAGAGAAAGAATATCTAGTTAACATTTGAGTTATATCTTGTAAAGATAGTTAATTTTATTTTGAAATATCTATCATAAATAGAAATATGCAACATATGTATATATTTTATTTATGCTGAAATTTCTACTGCTGCATACATTTTTTCTCCTTTTACCAGCTTCCATTCCAAGTTCTCCTTCCCCTCTTCTCCCTTTCCTACCTTCCATTCTTCTCTACCTCCTTCCTTAAAAATATTTGAGCTGATGGCAGAGTACCTAATAAATGTTGCAGGACTTCACTTCTATTTAAGCATTTATAATTTTATCTCACAATCCAGCAACTTACACTACATAGTTTACCAAGAATTAGGAAACGCTTTGCAATATTTTCCTATATATTATCTGACAAAATTTTCTATAATACATTAACAAAAGTATACGAGTTCCCAATTACTAAATATCCTATTTAGGTACTATTTCAGTTAAAATTTCTTAAAAATATATCTCAAATTCTTGAGGAATGTTTAATTTCCCTTTCCTAGGATGAAATGATCTATTTATTATTATTATTATTATTATTATTATTATTATATTTTTAACCCTATGTGTTTGATGCCCAGGGGCCATGATGCCCATGAGGATGACCATCAAATCACTTCATGGAGTTGGTTCTCTCCTTCCAGGTACTGGTTTGGGAAGTTTGAACTGACACCCCAGATAGATAAAGCAAATACTTTTATCTACTAAGCCATCCTACATGCCTTTATTTACTTAATTAATTACTGCTCCTTGTTTATTTGTTTAAGGTAAGTTTCTATATTTGAAGTGTAGGCTGTCCTGGAACTGTCTATGTAGACCAGACTTTCATAAAACTCTCATGAATTCTGCCTCAACTTCCTGATTGCCAAATCAGTGGCATTACCTGACTCTATTTCTCCCCAGGAAACATCCCATCACTCTTCCTTTAATAGCCATAAAACAACTGTGGTGTTTGCGAAAACCACAGAAGAGCCTGGAGCAGAAAATGTAGCACAATTATGAAAGGCCTGTTTATGCTTTACAAAACTAGAGCAATAGTAGAATTGTTTGCTAAACAATTTCACTTTAGTAAAAATGTGGATTTTTACAGTTGGGCATGCATATACTTTACACAATTTATAGTAATATCTAATCATACCTTAACATATTGTTTTACATAACGTCTAGTAAATTAATCAGAGAATTCAATCTCACACACATGTGTTTATACACCCACATGGTACAGATATCATATATAAAAGATAATAAGGATGATAATAATATTTAGCTATTATGTATGAAAACTAGGTATTAGACACAATGTCAAGTGGTATGGAATCAGAATTGTATGCGTAATAAATTTTTTAATTAATTAATTAATTAATTAATGCAAGATCTACATTCCTGAACCCAGGCTGTCCTTGATTTTGTGGTTGTCTTCCTTTTACCTCCCAGGTATTGGGAATTTGAGCATGTGCCATCATGCCCACTACCTTCTTTTAACCTTATAAAGTAGATACTGCTTTCTCCTGGGATTGTGGCAATTTAAATAACCTATAATTTTCTCACTTGATATGTAATAATTACTTCCAGGTAAAATTGACCTCAGTTTAATTGACTATAGTTAGGATGATAACCTAAGAGGTAACTGTGTTAATATGACACAAAAAGAGATGAGTAATTATGGTTTAACATTTTTGAAAAACGTTCTGGTAATTTTTGGTCAACTAACACTTATTATAAACACATCTCCTAGCAGCAGATTTCAAACTTATTTGCTTCTAATTATGTGATAATATGCACCATTTGCTTTTAAGCTCTGTGGGTCTGGGCCAAATGAATTTTCTTAAATATAGACAGACAATGAAGAAGTTTGGAACACTTACCACTTTTTTTTTTAATTGCGCTCTGAAAACAATTTCAGCATGCAGAACAGAGTTCCTCTGGACAATTAATTTTAAATGGGAAAAGCACTCTGCCTTTTGTTACAAGGCTGATTACATTTTTAAATGTGTATGGCACCCCTGCCATTCCAAGTAATTACATGTCAAATATTGCTGCCTTACAGTGTTCCATGTTTGCTATTGGGTTGCATTTATTAATGTTTTATACATATTGTGTACACTAGTATATATGTAGAGTCAGCATGTAATCTGAAAATATTGTATTGACTAAGGAGTTCCCTAAATGGGAAAAAAAAAGTATGTGTTAATATCAAATCATGCCACATTTTATTTACAGGGGTAATAGGACATGGATGAATGGCTGTTTCAGTGAAAATGAATTACATTTCAACACAGTTACTGGTGGTGAAGATGTTAATGGGTGACATAACACAGGGAATTCTACATACTCGAGAAATCGACATGGCGTGAGGAAAAGTTAATTTCAGACTTGCCTCAGTAATCAGATCTGCTGCCAGCTACAAATTGTCACCTCGGTATATTGTTCATTATGCTATTCAATCCTGATGAAGACACTGACATTCAAAATAGGAATAATTGGGCCTAGGGCTAGGAGGAGTGGGGTAGGATGAAGAGAAAGGGATACATTTATACCTGACCTTTTGGTATGACTTGCCCAAGGCACATTGGGTTGGTACCTGCAAGAACTAGTGAAGACTGAGGATTCAATGCAATTTAAATAGTCTGTCAGTAAACTGCTGGAAGCTAAAATTAACTACAACAGTTCCTACAAAAAGACCTTCACATTGGAGCCTGAAAAGCATTGGCAATGCCAGGGATGCCCTGGGGTGGGTCTGGCAAAGCAGACACCAGGACGTGGGAACACTGGAGGAAGGGAGGAGCTGCAACCTGACTTTCAAGACATTCCAGGGACAAGTATGATGGAAGGCCTTAATATAACTCCAGATGCTCAGGATGAGAATGGTACCATGAAGACAGTAATTGGATAGTTTATAGGAGATGCTTTTATAGATGAATCTTCCATTCCCCCTCCTACACATGGAGAGACAGTTTTATTGTTTCTGGTCTATGAATGAGATACAGATTTCAGAGTCCAAACAAGAGTCTTTATATCAATTTACAAGAAGGCATAGGGATTTTGGACTCCACCTCTCCCTCAACAAATCCTTAGTCAGTGAACAGACATTTTAAGAACAAATTAAAGTATAATTTTCCTGTAATAGAATTTACAAATTTTCAGTGTGTATAGTTCAATGACATTTAACAAACACATGCATAATATATAAACTATTACAATCTTCATTAAGAACATTCCTGTCAAACTTGCAAACCTTTCTCCCATCTCCTAAATGTAGCTCCCCTGACAGCCCAGAGCCTGTGGTGAAGGATTATTTTTCTATTCTGAATGGTTGCTTTATAAATACAAAGGCATATAAGAAGGACTGTATGGAAGTTTTAGAGGGATCTTTTGCTCAGTTCCTTGTGTATGGAGACCCATCCATGATATCAGATGAATCTATGTTAAGCTACTTTATATTTCTGAGAAGCCATTGGGCACAAAGTCCTTCAATTGAGACCTTAAGTTTACACACAAAGCAAACAGTAGATGTTTCACGTTTCTATAGTTTGGGGCACAGTGAATAATGACATTATACATATTCACATGTAAATGTAGATATGTTTATTTTCTTAGAGAGAAATCTAGAAATTTAGGACATTTTATAACTGTATGAAGCTTAAACACCTGATCTTCGATGCTCAAAAATTATGTGTGTGTGTGGTTTTATGTCCAGGTGCTCTTGGGAGCCAGAAATAGACACCATTGCCAATGAAGCTGAAGTTCTAGGTGGCTGTGAGCCTTGTAATATAGGTCTTGTGGAGCTGAAACTGTGTTTTCTAGGAGACCAAGATGGTCTCTTTAATGACTGAGATACCTCTGCCATTCTTGGATACTTTTAATTGACTTATATAACCATGAAATAGGTTCAAGTAATTTTATTCTATCTTTGAGTCATATCCCTATGTGCAATTCGAAATTTGTGCATAAATGTTTGATGGTGAGGGAGGTGTGGTGTGGTGGTGGTGTGTGTGTGTGTGTGTGTGTGTGTGTGTGTGTGTGTGTGTGTGTGTGTGAGAGAGAGAGAGAGAGAGAGAGAGAGAGAGAGAGAGAGAGAGAGAGAGAGAGATTCCAAGTGGGTGGGTGACTGGATGCAAGTTTGGTATTCAGGGAACAACAAAAGGTTAAGGCTGGTGTTTTCTTCAATGCATGCCTACCTTATACTTTGGGCAAAGTCTCTGCTTTGAATTCATAGCTGCTCATTTTTATTTATTTATTTTTTTTTTTGCTAGACCAGGGATCTCCTCTCTCTGCTTCCTGAGTCTGGGATCATTGTCAGACCTCCTCATCTGCCAGGTGTTTACATAGGCACCAGAATTTTAGTTTCAATTCTCCTCCTTGTGTTTTGAGTCACTCCACTGAGACATGTCCCCAGCCTCAAATTTTGAATTTTACATCTTTCAATTTGGCATATATGTCAAAAATAGTTGCATTATTTTTCTACGTTTTGGTCTTCCTAATAAAGGTATCTATGCTTTTATATCATACTCAAAACAAAATGCCATTATGAGTTTATATTTAGTTGATCTTATAGGCCTCATAGAGTTGTGGGCAAGACTTTTTCTGCTTAGACAAAACACACACATCAATGCACGCATGTATGCATGCACATCTGCTAATCCAAGACATAAAGCCCATAAGAGACCAAAGTAAAGATATCTGCAAAGTTCAACCTGTAAATCATGAGTTTTATAGCGGTTACTTACAGGAATCTGAGTGAAGAATTATTTTTAGGAGCAGAAATAACTAAAAGACAGCTACATCATCAAAGCCCATACTAGTCTGGGTGACAGTTCACAATGGCTGGGAACCTGGAGCATATTGTACACCCGAAAGCCAGCTGAACAGACTGCAGAGTGTCACTTTCAACTGACATAGTTGGTCCATCCAAGCCACTTCCAGGCAGCTCCACCCACTTCTGCTTAGTCAAGGCAGCTAGGCTGATCTCAAGCTTTCTCTGCAGCTTGGTATGCCTAAGAGATACTGTAAGCAGCTTGGCTTTTTTAGTATTGGGATGAGCGGACTTCAGGAATCCTGGTCAGTTTAGGGACTATCTGAAGTTATCTCACAGTCAAAACTTTGACACATAATTGTTCCTGTCTAAAAACTGCAGGAACAAAAATGGAGAAGAGACTGAGGGTAAGTCAGTCCAGTGACCAGACCAACTTGGAATCCATCTCAAGGCAGGAGCTCCAAGTCCTGACACTATTACTGATGCTATGGTGTGCTTACAGACAGGCACCTAGCATGTCTGTTCTCTGAGAGGCCAAACAAGCAGCTGAAAGACTGGGGTGCAGATACATATACTCAATCATTGGAATGAGTCAGGGACCCTTGTGGTTGAATTAGGGAAAGGTTGGAAGAAGCTGAGGAGAAAGGTGACCCCATAGGAAAACCAGCAGTTTCCTTGAGATTTCTCAGACACTAGGACACCAACCAGATAGCCCCTGATATATATATACAGCAGAGGACTGCCTGGTCTGACCTCATTGGTAGTAGACTCAAACTCTTCAGAGACTTGAGCCACCAGGGAGTGGGAAAGCCTGGGGGGGGGGGCATCCTCTTGGAGACATCAGGAGGAAGAATGGTGGAAGAACTGTGGGAAGGGGGACCGGGAATGGGGTATCAACTGGATTATCACATCATCGTCGTCGTCGTCATCATCATCATCATCCTAGATGCTTCCCTGAAGGGTGGAAGGTATCTATCTCAGAGAAAACTGCTACATAACACGTTGCTAGATTTCTAATGTTTGTTTTTATTTTTTATTTTGTATGTATGTATGTATGTATGTATGTATGTATGTATGTATGTATGTATGTATTTATTTATTTATTTTTGTTTTTTTTTCGAGACTGAGTTTCTCTGTATAGCCCTGGCTGTCCTTAAACTCACTTTGTAGACCAGGCTGGCCTTGAACTCAGAAATCTGCCTGCCCCTGCCTCCCAAGTGCTGGGATTAAAAGTGTGCACCACCACGCCCAGCTTAATGTTTTGTTGCTAATGAATTAATTTCTTCTTATTTGAAGGTCTTGCTTTACTATGCTTGGTAGAAATGATTCCCTCAGCTTTAGTATTTGTTGTTGTATTGTTTTGTTTTGTTTGATTGTTTTTTGGAAAGGTTTTCACTGTGTACCCCTTTATCTTGGAACTCACACTGCAGAACAGCCAGGCCTTGAAATCACAGAGATCTTTCTGCTTCTGCCTTGTCAGTTTTGGGATTAAAGGTGTTAGCCAGACATGCCTAACCTGTGTTTCTTTTCCTAAGAATAGATAAAAAATTTATCAGTTTTTAAAAAGCGTTTTATATTTATTTTCCTCTGTATCTTTTCATCGCTTAAATTTTCATTTTGCTAATGAGTAATGATGTTGAAGATGATGTATCTAATTATAACAATGTTTCATATTATAATATAGAAAGAATAGATATTACTGTTTCCTCTTCCATGCATGATGGGTTTTTAATTGATATCTGGGATGTTTAACACAAAACTTCAAACACAAATTTATTACTTTGTATAAAAATCTCAACATGTCTGCTCTACAATATCAATCTGAACTTTGAATAAATGTCATTCCATGTATTTTTATTAAAGTATATTATCTGGTTTTATTCTATATGCTGAATACAGCCCAAACAGGAGAGAAATTTAGCATGAGTATTAATGATTACTAAATTTTATTCACTTCTTTCTGTTTGGTTGGTTAATTTTGGGTTTGTTGTTATTGCTTTGGGTTATTTATTTTTTTGAGAGAGGGTCTCCTTATAAATTCAGGCTGGCCTGGAGCTCACTATGCAGATTAGGATGGCCTTAAACTCACAGAGATCGACCTGCCTCTAGCTCCTGAGTGCAGGGATATAAAGCATGTACCACTACAACCAGCACTCACTCTTTCCTATTTATTACATTGTTTTGGATAGTTTAATATTTCATAGACTAGCTCCATGCCCCGAATATTTTAAATGCCATTTCTGCCTTAGTGACAATATATTCTGACTGTTGCTTATAAGTTACATTCGTATTTTTAAAAAATGTTATCTGTCCCTGAAACTTTGTCCTGTGCAGTCAAATTTGAGTTATACATATCTTGGAATTTTTTTTCTGTTACAGAAAGCCTAAACTAACATAATTATATTTAGAGGTGATGTACATCACAGAACTGCATTTTCAAAGTATAAATTAAATGTTTTCCTCTAGCTGGACAACAGCAATACCCATAGACACACCCCTGCCCCCCAGTGCTGCCTAACAGGAGATTAAAGCATGATACCAGACAAACACAAATAGGAGAAGTTCTCTATATCACTCGTAGTCAGATGTTTTAATTTCATAAATTATTGCAAAGAATAGAAGCCTCTGGTCATATAACATAGAAGCCTAGACAGATATAGCCTCTGGGTCTTTGTAGTTGAAACAGATGGAAAGCAGTCTAAGGTGAATTTATTAGCGTTTAATGATCATTTGTTTTCACACCTGACACCCAGGAATAAATGTAGTTTCTCAAATATTTTTCAAGCATTTCTCAAATGCCCATATAAGCAATGAGTGTGATTTTAGTTTTAGGTTCTACTTTAAGGAGCTCTGACGCTTAGGGCCTAGAGTTAAAGACCCTGAATATGCTTACAGCTGTCCTTATCCCAATAAGAAGAAACTGAAAAGAGATTCTATTCTCCAAACTCTGAGACACAAACCACATCATTGGGTTTATTTTTCATGTATAAGACTTTTATTCTCTTTCAATGTGGAGTGCTGCTAATGTCATTTTCATGTGTTTATTGTCAATATTTCTGCCAGTTTCATATTCAACATTATTTTTCTCTTTCCCATTTGATGATGTCATTATACTTTACTTTTAGTAAGCAAATACTATGTATGATTAGTACTATCGTTAAAAAGACAGATATTAATCCTAACAACCTAGTGCACCTTTGCCTATTTTAAACTTTATACAAACACAATCTTAAGCAATTTATTCTTAAACCAGGCATGGTGCTGCACGCCTTTAATCCCAGCACTCGGGAGGCAGAGGCAGTCGGATTTCTGAGTTTGAGGCCAGTCTGGTCTGCAGAGTGAGTTCCAGGATAGTCAGGACTACACAGAGAAACTCTGTCAAAAGACCAAAAAAAAAAAAAATTATTCTTCATATCTTTCTCCTTTAGCCTCTTTTAATGACAATTATGTCTTAGTTGTATGCAGTTGAATTTATTCATTGTAATGTTGAACAATTTTCCAAAATGTTCAAACTGATAACAACTTGGGGGGATTGTGTTAGATTTTTGTCAAGTACATAAAGCACTGTTATACATAACCTCAATTATCTTATAAATATATCAATTTATTTCCAGGGTTGATAGGTTAATCATATATGTAGGAACTGGAACTTGTCCAATGCCTGACCTCATCTCCTTCCTCCCTCCATCCTCCCTCCTTTCCTCCATCCTCTGTCTTTTCCTCCATCCTTCTTTCTTCCCTCTATCATACAATCCTTCCTTATTCCTTCTTTCTTTCCTCATTCCCTCCTTTCTTTCTGCTTCCTGTTTCTCTTATTTTCTCCTTCCTCATCCCACCTCTCTTCTCCTTCTCCCTCTTTCCCTCCCTCATATCTCTCCCATTTTCCTTCCTTCCTCCCTTTCTCACTTTCTCTTCCCTTATTTTCTCCTAAATCCTCTCTCCTTTTATCATATTTTCCTATTCTGTACCTTCTTTCTGCCCTTCTCTTTCTCTCTTTATCCTCTCTTCTTCCTCTCTAATTTCCCCCCTCCTTCCTCTTTTCCTTCTTCATTCCTTCCTCCTTATTCCCTTCCTCCCATCCTCCATTCACCTTCACCTTTCTCTTATCCTTCTCCATTTTTCTCCATCATTTTTTAACTTTCAATTTTTCCTTATTTCCTCCTCACCTTCCTCTTTCCTCTCTTGCTTTTGCTCTTTTCCTTTCTAATATAATTCTCTCCTGCCTCCCAGCTATGCCCCTTCACCCACACTGTGCCATTTTCCTTTTATCCTCCCTTCCTCCCTCCTTCCTCCTTCCATAATTCTCACCTTCCCTATCCTTCCTGTCTTAGGGTTTTTATTGTTGCAAAGATACTTCATGACAACAGCAGTTCTTAGAAAGGAAAATATTTAATTGGAACATTGCGTACTTTTCAGAGGTTTACTCCATTGTGATCATGACAGGAAGCATTGGCTCACAAAAGAAGACATTGTCCTGGAGAGGTATGTGAGAGTTCAACATCTTTATCTGCAGGCAGATGCAACAAGTGAGACACTTTACCTGGATTGTACACCTGAAATCCTAAAGCTTACCTTCAGAGACAGACATCCTTCAACAAGGCCCCATCTACTCCAATAAAGCTACAAACCCCCATCCCATCAAACAGTACTACTTCAAATCTCCAATTCAAATCACTATAGCTCCCTTCCTTCCTTTTGCTCTGTCCATCTTTCCCTCCCTTCATTGCTTCTTCTATCCTTTCTTTCCTTTTCCCTATCTACCATCCCTCATACTCCTCTACCTCCCACTCCATCCTTACCCACTTTGCTTACTAACCCTTCTCTCCTTTCTCTTACCAGTCATTTTTAAATTATCCACCCTTCCCTGTCTTCCTCCTTCCTACCTATGACCTTCCCTTGTTCCTCCCACCAACATTTGCACTTCTTCCTTTTTTTCATTTCTTCTATGCCTGCTTTTTTACTCTTCTTCCTTTTCTATTTCTCTGTTTCTATCTCTCTGTTTCTCGGTCTTTCTGTCTCTGTCTCTCATTCTCTCTCTCTCTCTCTCTCTCTCTCTCTCTCTCTCTCTCTCTCTCAAAGAGTTAACATTTTGTTCATTACTGTCATTGCCTTGGTTACTGTGGGGAGCCCTGAGCAATCGCCATCATGAGCCTCCACTGTGCCTAACTGGTAAACAAGTAATGTGGGCAGGTGCAAGAGTAAATTCGTGCCAAGTCACTGCCCAACCTGGGGCGTAGTAGTGGGGTAATGAGTGAGCAGCTAATCAGGAGCTGACACATCACATGGAGGGGTATATAAGCAGCATCATTTTCCTTGTTCGGGTTTGTTGTTGTTCTTCTTTCGCCTATGCAATCAATGCTCTCCCAATAAACGTGTGCAGAAGGATCCTGTTGCAGCGTCGTTCTTCCTGGCCAGTTGAGCGCGTGCAAGAGGTTACTACTATTTCACCATATGTTATTTGAGAGAATTGTCCCCTCCGAATGGTATCTTTGCTCTTAAGTGCACATCACCTTCAGTATGTGGATTATAGAACTCAGGTTATATAGCATTTTTGTTGAATCTTCCTTCTTAATTTGGACGTAAGGTAAATATGCTGCCTGTCAAATTGCAAGGCAAAGGGATATAGATGTATGAACATTGTGTGAATACCATTCTACAAAAGAGAGGAGTCCCTTCTACAATAGAAGACAAGCTGAACAGAACTGCAGGCAATTAAAGAATGCACTGAGGCAGATATAAATTTCTATCTTATGCAGCTCCATTGTTTGTTTTCTTCTTTGTATATTGAAATTTCAGACCAGTCTTTATAAAGTCCAAGATATCCACTCAAATATTAAATGTGGAACTTCATTATATTCACAAGTTTGTACGGTAAGTTATTAGGACACATAAACATTCAACATGGAAATAAAAGGTCTTCTCTAATGTTTGAGTAAACATCCAATGCTGATGTGAGTTGTATTTTCAAAATAGATAAAAAATATTGAGACTAAAAACACAGTATAAAATATTTTATAAAAGTACAATAATGTTCGTTCAGTCTGAATTTCTTGATTACCAGTCATGAGTTTCTTCAAAAGTAAAACATTGCTCTGTGTAGTTAAAAAAATCATCATAATTCTTATAAAGAATGTCCTTTCTCAGGTATTTCAGGAATGATATCAATGTTAGTCAATAAAAATCTATATTTGTTCACACTTCATGTCTAAACAGAAAGCCACTGTCCAAATACAATTGGAAATAATTCAGCTGGCACATGGAAATGGCATAATTTTGAGCACTGCCATTAAGGCATTAACAGGGATGATACCACAATTGGGACCATTTAAAATAACAGTAAACACAGAGGAACGTTTACACATAGGCATATTCATGCACACTCATGGAGAACAAGAGAGGGAGAGGGAGATGTGATAGGGCTGGAAGAGAAGGACAGGAAGAGGAAGAGGGGGATGGGAACAAGAAAGAGAAAAAGCAAGGAACAGGAAAAGAAATAGAGACAGAAAGAGTCATTCCCAATGACCAATATCTATTATCTGTTAGGCTGAAAGATGGACATCTTTCAGCAAATCTAAAATAATTTATTTTTCCAATATCTGAAGACTGAATGAAAACACGTGCCTAGTGTAGCTGGTAAGCTGAAACTACTGTATAAAAAAGAAGAAATCTAACCTGAATTTACCTTTATCCCTGGATTACTGTATCACTCTATGACACCAGGGTCTGGTAGCGGTAATTCTGTGATTTGTAACTCCTCAATGAGCATTCAGTCTGCAAGGAAGCTTCTAAATATAAAACAGCAAGGTGACTGAAAGTAAGTAGGAGAATCAGGGAAGATACAAACTCTAAAATCCTACATTGGTTCTGATGAACTGTGCAATAAGTAAACTTATATGTGACAAAATATAGGTGCTTATGTAATTGAGCCTGCCCTCAATCTTACTATGTATCTAAGTGTGGCTATGTATCTTGATTCTACTGGTACTTCTCAAATGCCTGGATTCCTTCATGCTTGCATCAAAAAACCCAGCTTGAACATTTTGAACAAATTCTCAGTTTCATCAGATATTTATTTTCAAATTGAGTTTCTAAAGACCAGGTTCTACTGAAATAGCCTTTCTACATAGTATGTTTTCAATAAGTCATTTATTTTTCCTTCCTTTTCTTCTCTATCCTCCATCTTCTTCCTGTTTTCCCTTCTTGTTTTCTACTTCCTTTATTAGCATTGTTACTTAACTACTGTCTCCAACTTCCCAAACCTTCCTTATCACTGTGTAGTTCCTTATCACTTACAAGATAGATTTCACACTCCTTATATGCCACCCTGGTACATGACGACAAACTGTTACTTTTTAATTAATTTCTTCTCTACTTCTCTCCTTTTGTACTTAATTTGTCCCACCATCAACAGTGCTAAATCTGAGTCCAATATAGAATTCTTATGCTAGATATGTTACAGTACATTGTGGCTTTGATATGATTTCTTGGAATAGAATGGAAACTATGAAGGAGTAGAAATCAAGTAGCATAGCACCAGCTAACAGGTTCATACACAGAAAAGGCAATGTGCAGACAAGGAACCAAACCAGCTTTACCTATCAATGTGTACACCATCAGAATAGACCTTTTACTCAGAATCTTGATTTCCATTTCAGTCTCCTATCTAATTCCAAAGAAAAATTAAGGAATAAATTCCATATTTTCTGTACAGTCTATATAGATATGGACTGGGGCATAACTTATGACAGTTTGACATAAGCTAAAGTGATCTGTGAGAAGAAAATCTGTCTTGAGAAAATGCTTCCAACAGAAAGTGCTGTATGTAGGGTATTTTCTTAATTTATGATAGATGGAGGAGCAACCAACCCATCATTGGTGATGCCAACAGTAGGCTTGTGGCCCTGGGGGCTATAAAATATAGGATGAGCAAGTCAATAAACAACATTCCTCTCTGTCAGGTTCCTATTCCACATGCTTGACCTGCTTAAGTTCCTGCCCTGACTACCTTTGATAATGAACAGTGGTGGAAGATTATAAGAAAAAAAAAACCTCTTTCCTTCCAAGCATGCTTTTGGTATTTCATCACAGCAATAGTAACCATAAGACAGAAACATTCTGAATTGAACCCTACCTTTTTCCTATGTCAGCTCTGACCATAGTAATAGATCATTAGAAGCTATATAATTTAAAATATAATACTAATAACATAGATAAACACACAGGAAATTATTTGTCATGGTTAACTTAGAAGCCAGTCTGCAACACAGTGAGTATTTGAACTCTATGTAACCAAATGCTAACCTTCTGCTTCCTTGCATCTTAAGAGAATCCTGTTGAATCTTAGTACTATGGAGTATCTACAAAAGATCACACTTAAATTAGTACCATTAACTTCATCCAGCCGTGTAGCTCCTCCCAGTACATTACACTTTGCCAATTATGGAACTCATCTGTTCCTCTTTGCCATTTAGTTATTGAGCTTTTCTTGGCCAGGCATGCCACCGAGGGCCAGCCTGGGCATGAAGTTGACTATCTGGCCATCATTATTGGAATCTAATCCATTCCCTGGGAAAACACCCCTCAAGCCATAAAATGCATCTGTGTGTTGATTTTATTAGGTCATCTGATTGAGCAGATGCTGATGGCTCTAGAAAGAGACGTGTTTCCCCCTGCCAACCACAATTTGTACTGCTGGAGTTACAGGCAGAACCCATCAACAGAGCTATTTCAACATTTTAACATGGCATTTCAGATCACATAACAATTTCTGCATCAGGGAACCTGAGAGCACAGAGCAATTTTTACTCTGTTGTTCTTAGTTACTATGCCCCCTTTTTAGATTCTATAGACAATACATTGATATATTTGGCCTATGCCTTATTTCAGTGTCGTCTCAGAACCTTTTTAAGTAGAAATTTCTACACGTTACCACTGGCTCATTCCCGGGCTTCTTCTGAAGTAGTTTTCCAGTCCTTGAGACAATTGGTTTCAGAGTTTTGATAGTAACAACTCTCTAAACTGAGCCTTCAAATTCCGGGGAGAGAATGGGGAAGATAATGCTTCCATTGTTTCGTTCTCCTGGTATTAAATGCCCTCTAATAGTTTCCAAAGATGAATATTTAATCTATGGCTAATTGGTTTTATTTTATGTTTTGTAATAAAAAGGGTTGATGTGAAGGATCACACATAGGTGAGCGTTCTAACATTAAATTATGTTCCAATTTCTTTTTAAATGACTCATTTGGCCTCTCTCTTTTAAGGTAGCTGGTTAATTGTTGGTAAGATCTGACTATTGTCAAAGACACTGTATTTTTAGAATTTTAAAATATCTTTTAAATGTGGCTCTATATCTAAGCTAATCATGGCATTTAAGGAGATTAATGTCTAAAGAAACAAACAAGAAACCCAAATAATTTATTTTTCTAATTATTTCTGTTACTTTGTCCTTAGACATGATGTTCAGTCTATTTATAGTACTGCACAGGCATGGAAATACACTTTACAAATGATAACTCTTGAAAGACTCAGTTATAAGGACTTATAACTAAGGTTTGATTTAAGTTTACCTCATGGTTTACCTGAAGAAGGCATGAAATGCTTAATTTTGTTGATTAAAAAGCCAGGAGATAACAAATGCCCTACAGGTGCTCATATGAACCCACTTCCTTTTCTAAAACCATGTTCATGTTTCTGCACGTTTTGGGGCTTATTTTTCCTCTTCATTTTCCTTTTCCTAAATTCATCAGAAATAGACCTGAAGTAGGAAACATTCTACATTCAGAAAGAGCAGGAAAGGAGGAGTAAAGGAAACAAAATCATGCTGCAATATCATCATCAGGGAGGGTCCATGGCCCCCAACCCCTAGCCTGGTCCCTTCTCCCATAGGAGAGAATATTCCCCAGGATTTAGGTTTCCCCAGAGATGGATTAATTTTTTTGTGACCACTGGATCTTGTACTGCATTAGCACTGTGTTAATTGGCATTCCAGTGGCTTGAAAAAGTCACATAAATCCAGAGAAATGCATGTGCAGTCAGCTTGACTAGGAAGAAAAAAAATTCAATGTGGCATGCCTCAGAGCCCCTGAGAATCAATACGAGTTATCTGGGCAGAGATTTCATTGTATTTATATTATACACCTTGCCTCTTTCAAGCTGTTGCCTGGTTTTCTTGCTCTGACTTGTGGGA
Source organism: Mus musculus (assembly GCF_000001635.26). Lineage (NCBI taxonomy): Eukaryota > Metazoa > Chordata > Mammalia > Rodentia > Muridae > Mus > Mus musculus. The sequence continues at coordinate 101,670,679 of NC_000074.6, forward strand.
GTAAGGACAAATCCAAGGTCAAAAACCAGGAGGTAAGCTAAAGGCTGGAGGCATGTTTGCATTTCTGTGACAAGCATGCCCAAAGCTAGGAAGTGTCTTGGATGGTTCTGAGTCCTCAACTCAATTCCTATTTAGCAATAGAAAAATCCTATTTTTATCAAGGCTGCACGGCAGCAAATCTAATGTGAAACACATTCACTTTTTGGGACATGGTTTCTCTTTTATTATTTTCAACTACAAAATGTCTTACGATAATCAGGTCTGATCAGCTCATATCGGGAGGTCTACTTCCCATCCAATCTGTTATCAGATTTGATAGACAGGGGCTGCAAGAAAGGGGAGTAAAGTAAGTGGATTTGGTGTCTTAGAAACAAACAAACAAACATAAACAACCCCACTCCCAGCACACATGATTTGCATGAAAATAGATGGCTTTTTTTCTAAATCTTGATGTATAATTTATTCTACCCACTGGCACGTGTTTTAATATTGTTGTTTCTTTTTTTAAGTCTGAATAATTTAATGATTATGATTTCCTCCTGCTGGTGTGGTCATATTTTCTTCCCTGCATAGGTAGCTAAGTGCCTGTTTATGTGAATAGAAATGATTAATGCTGCCAGTTAAGCTAAGACAGTCTATATATTTTATCTAACTTCAAAACCCTCATTTTGTTGCATTTTTTTCCTGCCTGAGGACCTGAAGTGAGTTCCCTTCACTTTGGCCATGATGCCTGACACAGGATGGCTAGCCACATGTGGTTAATGAGCTCAAAAAATGTAATTAGCTCAACTGAGAAACTGAAACTGACTTTTGGGTCTGGATGAACTATGACTATGAAATGCACACCGAATGTAAAAGAAAGTAAGAAGAAGAAGAGACACATCACACTAATGCTTATATCTATTAATGGGATGAAATACTGAAATATGCCACATGCATTGAGTTAAATAACATGTTTTTACATTTACATTTACTTATTTCTTTTGCTTAATAAATTTGATCTCCAGAAAAGTATAGATCAACCCTGTGGCTTCTATTATATTTGTTGTGTGAAAATACTCTGAAGTAAATGAAAGGATTTTCACTTGATTTTCCAAAATCTTCTCAGATTCCATACAAAGTCAAGCTAAAATCCATTTAATCACTGATCCATTCACCAAACACTTCAAGAAGCCTCTCCATTTTTATGTCCTATAGAAGGTGAAGATATCCAAAACAGATGTGCAGATCTGTCCTACTGATTTTATGTTATCCATATACATCATGAAATCTGTATATAATGAAGCTGTGAGAAGACCTGCAGTCATGGATCGGCCCTACCTTACCCCATAATTCTGCCTGCTTTCAGTTCCCAAGGAGGTCTGCTCTAATCTGAGATAAACAGGTGAGGTTTCCCACTTCAGCCCTTTCCCAATCAATCACCTGCCTGCTGAATCCCTAGCAAGCATAGTAGTCATAAGTTCTGCCCTCCATTTTCGTCCTACTGGTCCAGACCTACACATGCGGTTGGGATTGGTGTACCACACCCCACACAAAACTCTGACTACTTCCCAGGTCTGTACTAACCCAGGATACACAGCTCCACCTGCTTCCTGAGAGTCCAGCTCCATTTCAGGACACCTAGGCCAAAGAACACTAGAGAAACAGGATGGTGAGCACAAGAACATGATCAACAGAAGCCAATTCAAGATGGCACCATCAGAACCCAGCTCTATTAACACAGCAAACCCTGGGTATCCTCACCCAGACAAAGAGCGAGACCTTAAACTCCATCTCATGAACATGATAGAGGACTTTAAAGGGAATATAAATCATCCTCTTAAATACAGGGATTTCCCGCTTTTAAAATTTATTTTAATTTATTTATTTAATTTTATTGCACTCCAGATTTTATATTCCCCCATTCACCCTTCAACTGTTCTACATCCCATACCTCCTCCCCATCCCCTGTCTCCACAAGCATGTTCCCACCCCCACCCCCACCCATCTGACCTCTAGACTCCCTGGGGCTTCCAGTCTCTTGAGGATTAGGTATTCATGATTTTACTCTTAATATTGCTTTTATTGTGTGCCATAAGTTTGGATATGTTGTACCTTCATTTGCATTGAGTTCTAGAAAAGTCTTTAATTTCTTTCTTTATTTCTTCCCTGACCAAGTTATTGTTGAGTACAGAGTTGTTCAGTTTCCATGATTGTGTTGGCTTTCTGTTGTTTTAGTTGTTGTTGAAGTCCAGTCTTAGCCCATGTTGAGCTGATAGAATGTAAGAGGATACCTCAATCTCCTTGTACCCATTGAGGCTTGTTTAGTGTCTGATTATATGTTCAATTTTGGAAAAGGTTCTGTTGTAGTGCTGGGGTAAAATGTACTGTAGGAATCTGTTAAATACATTTGCGTTACAACTTCTGTTCATTTCATTTTGTCTCTGTTTAGTTTCTGTTTCAGGGACCTGTCCATTGGTTAGAGTGAGGTATTGAAGTCTCCCATTATTATTGTCTGGGGTAAATGTGTGTTTTGAGATTTGGTAAAGTTCCTTTTACAAATTTGTCCTGTATAACAGAAATGCAGGGACAAAGCTGCAGCAGACACTGAAGGAATAGCCAACCAATAACTGGCCCAACTTGAAACCTATCCCATGAGCAAACACCTATCCCTGACATTATTAATGATGCTCTGCTATGCTTTTAGACATAAACCTAGCATAACTGTGCTCTGAAAGGCTCTAACCAGCAGCTGAATGAAACAGATGCAGATACCCACAGCCAGACTTTGGACAGTGGTCAGGAAATCTTATAGAAAATAGACGAGGGAAGGATTAAAGGCTTGAAGATGATGGGAACACCACAGGAGGACCAACAAGAGACAACTAATCTGGACCTCTGGGAGCTCTCAAAGAATGAGCCATCAACAAAAGAACACACACATAGGCTGTAATGAGAACCGCAGCACATATGTTACATACTTGCAGCTCAGTTTGCATGTGGGTCCCCAATAACTGGAGCAGAGTCTTTCTGTACAGTTGTAGCCTGAATGTGATAGCTGTTTGCCAGCAAGGCTGCCTTCTCTGGACTTAGTAGAAGAGGATGTGTTCTGGCAGAGACTTGATATGCCAGAATTGGATGAAACACACTATATGTCCCACCCTCTTAGAGAAGAAGGGGGAATGGAGTGAGGGTCTTGGTGAGGGGTAATCAGTAGAGTGGTAGTGTTTTGGATGTAAATAAATACAAAAATTTTGAAAAAGCAATGAGAATGCACTAATTTGACATGAGAAAGCAACAAAATAAACACTGAGGACATACCCCACATCAAAACTACCAAAAAAAAAATATATGAAGCTCATGAGGACAAAATAAAAAAAAACTAGATTCTCTGAAAGGCAATAAGAAACCATCTAGTGATTGCCATATCCAGAGATCCATCCCATGATCAGCTTCCAAACGCTAACACCAGTGCATACACTAGCAAGATTTTGCTGAAAGGACCCAGATATAGCTCTCTCTTGTGAGACTATGCCAGGGCCTAGCAAACACAGAAGTGGATGATCACAGTCAGCTATTAAATGGGTCACACGGCCCCCAATGGAGGAACTAGAGAAAGCACCCAAGGAACTAAAGGGAACTGCAACCCTATAGGTGGAACAACAATATGAACTAAGCAGTACCTCTGAGCTCTTGTCTCTAGCTGCATATGTATCAAAAGATGGCCTAGTCGGCCATCACTGCAAAGAGAGGCCCATTGGACTTGCAAACTTTATATGCCCCAGTACAGGGGAACGCCAGGGCCAAAAAGGGGGAGTGGGTGGGTAGGGGAGTGTGTGGGGGGTGGGTATGGGGGACTTTTGGGATAACACTGGAAATGTAAATGAGCTAAATACCTAATAAAAATGGGGAAAAAAGAAAGAATAATGAAATCCGTAGAAGAAAAACAATATAAAAGCTATGCCAATTCTGAAAGTCACAGTCTCAAAATAAATTTAAGAAATGATAAGTATGTTTATAGGGAGCAGCATGATCCATGGTATCAGCCAGGATTTACCCAGCCATTCATGGTAATTACATTATTGTGGAATTATGCTATTACTTCAGAAATATAGCTCAACAAAATCTGTAGAGCACATGAGCTTACATGAAAGTTTGTGGCAGAGGGATTAAGAACCATATCCTTTTTTAAAAAAAAAAATAAAGTCTGCTTTAATAAAAACACTTGTGAACGTGTGTGCCTGCATGTATGCATGTTCATGAGATTGTGTATGTGTGCATGCTTGTATGTGTGCTTGTGTGTGTGTATGTGTGTGTGTGTGTGTGTGTGTGTTTGTGTGTGTGTGTGTGTGTGTGTGTGTGTGTGTGTGAGTGTGTGTGTGTGTGAATACCTTAGGTGCCGATGCCTGAAGTGGGAATCTGATCTCTTGGAGCTGGAGTTACAAGCCGTTTATGAACTCTCAATGTAGGTACTAAGAAATAAGATCAAATCTTTGGGAAAGTAGAAAACACTCTTAACGACTCAGCCATCTTTCCAGACCCAGGTCAAGGTCTTCTAGTATAGTTAAGAAGGCATAATAGTGTTGAAAGAAGGCTGGAACAGGGACAGTGCACTCTTAGCTTAAGAGTATCAAAGGGAAAGTGCATAAAGGAAAATTGCATAAAGGCATGGAGATCAGAAACTAAGGACAACTGTTCTTAAATGCTAGGGATGAAATATTTGAGGCTTAAGCATTATTGGTAATGTTTCAACTGGAAGCAGGATTGACAATGCAATTCCTACAAGTAGATTTTGATTATAGGCTGACACATTAATTACTTTCTAATATTGTGATAAAACCAGATAACTAAGGCAATTTATAGAAGGAAGAGTTTATTCGATGATTTCAGACTATCGCCATCAGGGTAGCAGACAAACTTGTCACAGAAACCTCAGTTGAGAGCTCACAACCAGGTCATAAACAGGAAGTAGAGAATGCCATATGAATGCCTCAAGTCCTTTGAAGCCTAAAAGCCACCTCAGTGGAATACTTTCTCCAACAAGGCCAGACTTCATAATTGATTCCAAACACATCCACCAAGTACGGACTAAGAATGCAACCTTATAACCATATAGGTGCCATTCACATTTGAACCTCCTTATTTTATTCCTTGATCTCCATGAGTTCCAGGCTATCTCAAAAAGCATAATGCATTTTCTCCAACTTCAATATTCCCATAGTTTTTTTTTTTTTTTTTTTTTAATGTCAACCATGTTTTAAAATACAAAGGTAATTGTTTTGTTTTGTTTGGCTGTTTTTGTTTTTGTTTTGTCACTTGAGCAATATCTTAGTTGTAATTCCCCTGTAAAAACAATGAAGACCTCTGATATATAAGACAGGGAATTTAAATAATCACCACCCCCCAGTGGGAGGTATTGGGACACTTGGCCAATTCCACTCAGTGTCCCTGGCAAATGTGTCATGACTCTGGCATTCCTAATACCATAGGATTCCCAACACAATCCTAGTGTTATATCCACAGCTTCATGTACTCAAATTTCATGGCCTCTTGCTCTGTTAGGATCTTGCCTTGCCACACATTGCCTGGCAACAGTGCTTAGTACATGGTGCTTGTCAATCATGGAGGAAGATTGTATAACGCCTTAACTTATATATCCTTCATGCCTCTAAAGCCAGAAGCACAGGGAAGACACTTCCGAATTTTGCCAGTAACTGGATAAATACTGCCCCCCCCCCAGTTTGAATCACATTTACAGCAATTTTGATTTGCTTTTTTGGGGGGAGAGCATGTCCTTTTCTTTCAGAAGGTGGAAGCTTAATGGGGGTAAGGAAGAAATGGTCTGAGGACTCACTCTGAGAGCACCTCTCCATTTATTTCAAAGCAGATTAGAACTCATATAAAACATTTTAGGGTGAGTCTTAGTTCTAAATATTTCTCAAACTGTACATTTTGTATTTCCTTTGTGGGTACATGCCTATTTTCAATGTAGATCTGCATCATAGTAATTACTAATAACTATGTAGTATAGTCAATTTTAGATACTGTTGAAACATTTTTTTTTGCCAAAGAATTTATTCTGCTATAAAATTTATCCTGAGGCAAGTTATTGAGACGTACCTGAAGATAGTCACTTATGTTTTGTTTGTTTGTTTGTTTGTTTTTGCCAAAATATCACAATAGCAGTCTATAACATTCTCTTTACTCAGTTACTGATATTGGTCCATGCTGAATCCTCTTGATCTGCACAGCATGTGTTTCTTCCAGCCCTGTCTTCTAAGCTCCTTCTGGGATAACCCATTAAGCTAAGCTTATGCTGGTCGACTACTTTTCTAGTTCAAAGTCTCAAAGTCTCTCACATCCCTCTAAAAAGGACATGACCAATTCCTTTTTTTTCACAGAGGAAAGCCACTCCATGACATCCTTTTCTGTATGAGTTGTGATAAAACACCATGGCCATGACAATGAAAAGAAAGAAGAGCTTATTTGTGTCTTATGATTCCAGAGTAATGGAAGTCTGAAGCTATCATGCTGGTGAGCATAGCAGTGGGTAAGCAACACTGAAGCAACAACTAATTCACACAGAGAATAGAGAGAATGCACTGGGTACAGTGAGAGTCTTTTGAAACCTCTCGCCATGGCACACATCTTTTAGGAAGGCCACAATTCCTCATCCTTTCCCAAACTGAGGACTAAGTCTTCAAACATAAGACTGTTGGGATCATTATCACTCAAACTATATCAGATGATAAACACTCCAAGGAGTTTTAAAATGGTTTGCAAATGAGTTAATTTTAACATGGAAGTGATGTGAGAAATATACCACATGGTAAGAAAGATGAATCCTAAAAAGCTTATGGAAGTTACAGGTTGCTAACATGCCTTTCTCTTGGCCATTGCGAACACCATGGAAAACATAAAAACACAGAGTCTGATTCAAAGACCAAAGGAAAATGAAAACAACTGCAAATGTCAGGATAGACATTTAGAATCTGTGTGAACAGACAGATGTCGTTATGCAGGTGGTCCATTTGACTGAAAGAAATGAATGCTTATTAATAGCAAAAAAAAAAATCAAAACAAAACAAAACAAAGCAAACTATACTTACTAGGAACACAGTTTATTGGTCAAAGAGACAGCTGAACAAATTGGAATATGAAGGCACTCTGAGCAACCTGGTTTTAGCTCTATGAAAACTGGTATAGCAACCAACACAACAGACCTTTTCAGAGGGAAGCAGCCATTTCAGAAGCCTTAATGGGGATATAGAAAGGCTGTGATTATTAGGATGTGCTAAAAGCACTGGCTGGCAGCTTCTATAAACAAGAATTAGAGCAGCCACAAATAACCAGGGGGAGCTGACATTTGTTAGTATTCTGGGAGATGTTAAATCTATAGAAAATGGAAGTCTTAAAATTGACTCTTCCAGACATCTAAACAGAAACAGTGTTAAATATGGAGCATACAGGTAGGGTCACCAACATTTACTGATCTCCTGTGCTCCAGTCATTTTCAAGTGGATTTACTCATGCAATTCTATAAAATAGATTTATTGAAGCATTCCTCATACCAGTAAACTGACTTTCAGGGCTGTAGACTTAGGAAGAAGTTTAACCCAATATTGAGAGGTGTATAAAGCCCCTGCATCAGGAACAGATCAATGTGAGCACATGGTCTCTTCTTGATGTTATAGTTATGCGAAAAAATAGGAAACACATTTAAAAACTTCTGAAGTAACAGCTACAAGCTAGGTCGGGAACTGGTTTCACACATACAGACACACACAGAGAGACACAGAGAGACAAACACACAGAGATACACACACACACACACACACACACACAGGCAGACAGACAGACACACATGCACACAAATACATGAAGTATAATGTAGTTAATCTGGGCAACAACTTAATTGTGGCAAAGTGCTAGATATATTTGTTAGCCTATTCTTCTAGCAGATGATTTTTTGAAATCAGATCAGATGCATTCAGGGATAAATGAGTTAACCAGACTTTCTTGGTTTCCACTAAATTCTTTCTAATGAAGGCAGGCTAGCAAGTGTACTACTAGTGCTCTACTTCTCTAACAGTGCCTCAAGTCCCATTAACACTAAAATCACCTGGGGGAAAATTTTAAATAGCTCTAATGCTTTAATTCAATTTGCCTGGGATAGGATGGATACATTAGTATTATTCAAAATCTTCCCTAGTGGTTCTTAAATGCAACTATAATATATCCATAATGCTAAAATTAATAATTTTCCAAAGATTGCAATGGTGAAAATCACAGTAATATTAACCATGCAGTTTTTTGTCTTCTTTGGAAATAGAGTACCAGACTTAGATTGGAAAAAAAAATTCACACTGTCCAGATTAATTTCTTCCTAAGAGTTTTAGGAACAATCTGAAAAGTCTAAATGTCTGGAAACATGACAAATGTGCAGCTAGACTGCTTCCTCCCATACAGATGGCATGTCCATGCCAAGGTCCAGAAGCATGGAAGGAACAAGAGCTATATTTTGGTGTTTTGTTTTGTTTTGTTTTGTTTTTTGTTTTGTTTTTTACTGAACTAAGGACATCACACTTTGATCATAAGAGGAAGGAAGGTCAAGATTTACACTTGCTCACTATGAGAAGGGTTTAGGTATGCTGGTTAAAATGTAAGAAGAATATTTTATGTGGACACAGAGATTGGTGGCAGAGGCTTGGGGGTTAGAGTGAAGGAAACTTTGAAGAAATGTCTATGTGAAGAGCCTGCAAAAATTTTCCAAGGTGAGGTATGATCTTCACACTCTGCTTCCCATTGGGGGCACAAGAACTGATTTCCCTGGCTTCCCTCCTCTTCTTTTCTGTTATGCTCTTTCTTTTCATTCCTTTACAGAATCCTTCCTTCCCCTTTGCTTCTCTTAGGGAATCTCATGTGTTTTCTTTTTTCTTTTTTTCTTTTTAATAGGAGCAGAATTTATGTGAGTTCCATGAGATGTTTTGTGATGTTTGATCTTAGAATCTTTTTTTCATGATAAGTGAAGCAGAAGCTTGGAAGTAGATTTCCCTTCCTGTCTCATCATAGCATGATGACCAATGCAATTTCTACATGAAAAAACACACAGACATTACAGTATTTAGATATATTGAAAGATCCTCATTATGTTAATCGCCTTTCTATTGATTTGATAAAACACTATGAATATAATAATTATACAGGGAAGATTTCTATTTGGGCTTAAGTTTCTAGGAGGTTAGAGTTCATGATGGCAGAGCAGAGGTAACTGGTTTCTGGCAGAAGCAGAAAGCTAAGGGTTTATGTCTTTAATTACTAATACAAAATCAGAGGGAGTGAACTAGAAATTTTGTGCATTTTTGAGCTCTGAAATCCTGCCCCCATTGACACGCTTCGTCCAGAAAGGTGACACCTGACAAACTTTCCTTGTTTATGTCACAGGCTGGAGAACAAGTATTTAAGTGCCTTAGATATGACATTACTCTTATGCAAAGCACCACGTGTACGTATTCCTTCAGAGAACCAAGGGCTGAGCAGGTTACCATGTTAACAGTGGCTCAGTCTAGATTCAAGCTATGGTCATTCCAAAGAGTGGTACTGAAGGACCACACAGTCAAATGTTTTCTGCTGTCACTGTTCTTTCCAGCCACAAAGTTAGCAAGCCCAGGAAAATAGAAGATAATGCTATCCTTTGCCTGACATCTTTACTCAAGTCTCCTCCTTGGGAAATACCCATGTCATTGGGAGTACAGAGGAAGTTCTCTGGACAGGTCTTATATAATTCAAAGTGTTGCTTTCACCTGAGTTGAAGAAGAGGGAGTAAAAGCAAATTATTTGGATTCTGTGACTTTGCTGAAAATAGAACATTTTATTATAGACCTAGTGACTCCCCTTCTTTCTGACTATGTACCTATTGTCCTTTTTTACTCTTTGTTAGTTGTTTTGAAATTGTAGCAGGCTTAACAGTAATGCAGTGTTCTGAAAAATTACAGGTCTAGGGGGCAGACTCCTATAATTCTGATTCAAGCACTTAAGGATAGAGCCTGCTATAGTCTCCTTTTTAAGAATGTGTTAGCATGCTTTAGTGTCACACTAACCAAAACAAGGGAAAACAATATAACACAGGAATTATCTATTTTTGCTCATGGATACAATACATAGCCATTTATCCCCATCATTCTAGGTTTGCTGTGAGTTAAAACATCCTGGCTGAACGGATGGTAGATCAGGTTTTACAACCTCATGGAAGCCAGGAAGCCAAACTTATGACAAAGGAGCCAGGGTAAGATATATCCATTAAAAATACATTTTGTTGAACTACTTCCTCCCATCATCATCTACCATCCACAGTTCCATGGTTTTCAAACACCCAGTTCATCTTTTACACATAGAATCTATCAGTGGAAGAGAGCACAGCTTTTGTGATTCAATCACTTCCCCAGAGCCCTGTCTCTGAGCACTGATGATTAAGGGGCTATATGTTCAATATGTGACTTTTAGGGTGTATGTGATGGGGTTACATGAAATCCAAGCAATAGCCATTCCCCACATAATCCTGTTTCTAGTACTTAGACGCAAGTTCTATGACTATGGCTCCAGGATTTCCTAGTGGACTCAAATTTGGAGAAAGGCTAGCACCATGAAGCAATGTTGAATAATGGCAGTCCCTTAAGGGCATGTGATTCATAATGTGTAGTCTGAATGTTTTGGGGGCTCTATACTTTACTTTACTCTGAGAGGTTATATAAATTGTTTCTAACTGCTGCTAACAAAATGCCTGAGACAAGCAACTTAGTAAAGGGCATGTTTATTTTAACATGTTTGAGATTCTGTCCACCATGACAGCAGGGATGAAATATGAGTGCTGACTATATTGTATTTATAAACAGAAGCCAAGGAAGATGAATGCAGGGTCTCATATTCCTTTATCCCTTCTACTCTGTCTGGATCCCCTAGATCATGAAAGGTGTAGCCTACAAACAGAGTAATTTTTTACCCATTTTAATTAACCCATAATCAGTAATTTAAGCGTGAGAGCCTTATATGTTCCCATTCGAGCTCCCATATAATTGATACAAAGATGTATTGAATTTATTAACAAGCTTTAAGCACTATGACTGGACAGATATTCATCTATTCTAACATTCTAAGCTATCTACTTCCTATTCACAGGTCCTGTGTTACTTGAAGGCCAAGTTTTGCCCTGGTTTGCTCTACTCCATGTGTGTTCTAATGGTTAATACCTCTTGTACTATCTCTATGTGATCTCTCTCCTCATGATCTTTCTGCCCCACTTTTTCTACCTGGGACCACTGGGTGGAATAGGAAGTCCAGGTTTTTAATCTCTTCTGCCCAACCATAAGCTGAATCTTCTCTTTTATTGACCAATCAGAGATGATGGAACATAATCATAACGAAATATTGAGACCAAGACCAGAGATTTGTGACCATGCCATCTTCTAGACTGTAGAAGGATGTTTGGGCGTAGAAATCCGTATCTGAATGCATAGTGCACAAGACCAATCACCAACATTAACCTAGTCTAGAAACTACCACACAGACAGTGCAATGTTTGTCTCCTCAGTAGTTCAAGGTCTTGTCATGATGACCATCAATATCAACTCTCACAAATGATCTCAGAAATGTAATAATACTAGAAATTTACCCATGTTTGTCATCATTCAAGTAGCTGGATAGCTTTTAATTATTTAACCGGAAATTGATATCACTTAAAAGTATGACCCACTTGGTTCTCTCTCTCTCTCTCTCTCTCTCTCTCTCTCTCTCTCTCTCTCTCTCTCTCTCTCTCTCTCTCCTTCCCTTCCCTCCCTCCCTTCCTTTTCCTTCCTTCCTTCCTTTCTTCCTTCCTTCCTTCCTTCCTTCCTCCCTTCCTTCCTTCCTTCCTTCCTTTCTTCCATTCTTCCATTTTGTATAGTGCTCAGATTTTCCATAAGATGTTTATACCATAGTAGAAAGAGAGACCTTTAAAATAAAAAATAAAAAAAAAAAACAACTTGCATATAATTACTAGAGCTTGCATTTACAAGGGTATGAATTAAATATAACCTAATAATACAATTTACTATTGGTTACATGTGTCATATGAGTCTAACATTTTTTTCTAAACCTTTTAAGACTATTTTTAAAAATTAAAAGAAATGTTGCTCTTTGCTCTCCCTTGTATTATATATATATGTGATTAACTTTGTCTGGTGCTTACAAATACAAAATAGTTGTTTCAAGGTATTGCAGATCCTAAAATGAGATTTTTATGAAACAAGAAATTTTGATCATTGCAATGTCAACAAAGATGCAAAGCTGTAGTAGGCAATGCTGTAATGTCCCAATGCCTCATTTGCTTGATGATATCAAGAGAAGTGGGAAGGGGTGGCAGGAGGAAAATGTGTAAGTGAAGATTCCAGTCAGATAAGCTGTGCACAAACAAGGTTTAGTTTCTTTTCATTTTCAACTGGATTCAGTGGACTTCCAAAAGGCCTTCTCTATAAAGTCAAAGAAGTAATGATCTAAGCATGGCTCAAGAAGAGTTCCTATCCATGCTTCTAATGATGTGCAAAGGCAGAGGCTCCTGGTCTTTGTTAAGTCAAGTGAGCATTGGAATTAAAGATTTCTGAAACTTGTTGTGGGCTTGGAAGTTGAGTCCTCTGGGATTCCTCAGGCCCATCACCAGTGTCAGGATGGTAATGGATTATACCTACCCAGCAGGATGCTAAGTGGGTGGCATGACCTGGTTCATCTTTTCAGAGTAGGAACTACCCTTAATATCTAGCTGGAGGCAGAACTCCATAGCAGCACTGGAAAGTTTTCACCAGAAAGCTCTGATCAGAGGAACATGCTGTTTTACAGGCTAAATACTGTGAACTTATCCTATGATCCTGGGTCTTATACTTTCTGGAGAACAGAAAATTCTGATGGTTAGTAGAAGAAGACTAGAATTTCAGTGAGTTATATATAGCTCATATCTCTTTATCACCACAGTTACTCAGCATATAATAGTCATAGTTTTAGCCTAGATTTTTTTTTTTAAAGTGAGGAAATAAAAACATAAAATGGCTGTTTCCTGTGTAAGGTCACCTGCTGGGAAGCAATAAAACAAGGATGACATTTAGGTTACTGGTTTTGAACTGAGACTTTTAAATTTTTCATTTAAAATGGATTGTTTTGATTGGGTGTAATAATTTTCTATAGGAGCCTGAAGTTTCAGTAGATAGAGAAGTGAAGAGATTTAAACAGCCAATCGTGGTGTGCAGAGGTTCAGAGTCATCGCTGTGGAATTGGTGAGATTTGTCTTTTCATACATGTCTATTAAGTGTATTTAGCTTGTGTTTGTGTGCTTGTGTGTGTGTGTGTGTGTGTGTGTGTGCGTGGTTTTGTGTGTGTGTGTCTTTGTGTATAGATCTGAGTAGAACTTGAAAGCAATGGTTCTCTACTATTTCAGATGGGTCCTGGGGACCGCACTCAGCTCAGTAGACCTGGAAACAACTCTTCCTTAACCTGGCCCTTCTAAAATGACTCTTGTACATTAACATATTAGTGCTCCTCGATCTTCTGTTATTAGTATGTCTACATTATAATTAAATTACACAGTCCTTCTCATTCTTTGCATACAATGACTTAGAGTCATTTTGGGAACTATCTTTTAATATGTGTGTTTGGCTTTTGATTGAACAAAGCTATAAAAATTATTCTTTATTTCTGTTCTCAATTTCTATCATGATATGTGAAGAACACATTGACTCAGCAGGCAACCTTTGGGAGGGATCAATAATTATTTTGATTTTTTAATTAAGTATCCTGATTTTTTTCCCTCCTCTCCTTCTTTTACTCTTCTTGTCAACCCTCCCCCTGCCTTCATCCATTATCACTCAGGATCCAAGCTAAGCATGCTGTGGCTTTATTGAGCCTCCCACCATCTCCACAGGCTTTTGTCAGATTCTCCCTCCAATATTTGGTTCCAAATTAGGTCACCACCTCCTCACATCCCTTCATAGCCTCCAGTTTCCTGAGAACAACTAAAAAAAATGAACTGTGAAAAGAAAAATAACAAGAGCAGAAAGCCAATGATTGGGGAAAGTACAGTGTGCTCCAAATTTGTTGTCAATGCTTGTCTAGTCTGAACACAAATACGTTTCCTTGTAATCTTATATGATAAGCAGATCATATAAGATGTTTGCTCATCTATTTAAGTGAGGAAGTAGAATGGCTCTTTCTTGTTTAAGGTAACCTGCTGGCAAGCAAGAAAACCAGTGTGACTGTTTGGATAATCACTTTTGTGCTGAAATCTTTTAAATATGTTCATCTAAATTTGATTTTTTTCTTTGGTGAATTACTCTGTGAAGTTTTGTTGCTCCTTTCTACTTCTTTGTGAGCAGACCAAAATGCCACAGAAAGAGTCACAGCCTGACTGCATTGGTTGGTGTCTTGGACAGCTTATGAAAACCAATATGTATGCCAAAGTTTTAAAGTCTGAAGATACCTGTGAAGGTGTGTGGCTTTACAAAAGAATACTCATTCCTGAATATGGAATAAAGCATCCTTTTTATTCATATACATTCAAGTAGGTTATTGTGCTTTCACACATTAACCAAGAACTGTATGTGTGCTATAAAGTTCTGTGATAAAGCATAATTCATAATCTTAGATTGACTGTGTTAGAAAATCAATGTCTCTGACTCACGGCCTCATTGAAAAAAAAAAAAAAAAACCATGGGAGGAAAAACTTGAGGAAGAATTTGAATTTTAACTCTATTTATCTTGGAAGTAAATAAAAACAAGGAAAGCATCAAATGTGATTTTCTTTTATGTCTGAAAAAAATTCTGATAAACTGGAATAACTGTTTCTTGAAAGAGGAGAATTTCAATTAACACTTGGTCACTTACAAGCTGTGGGAGGTACTGTTACCCAGACCCAATTCCTTTCCTTAAAATGGGGCTAAGAGTTTCCAAGGGATTCGAGAAGAATTGGTTGTATAGGGGTCCAGTGAGCACTTAGGCATGTGGAAGAGATTTAGTACACCTGTCCTAACCTTTCTTCTCCCTCTCCCCATCAATAAAAAAAGCGTCTCTCTAAAATCCTCACCCCTATCTTCCACCCTTAAAGAAAACTTTGAAAAGTCTTTAGTATTTTATCTTTTCTTCTATGTATTTCCCATCCTCAAACATCAATTCACCTAAAGCAACTTCCTTTTCTTGAAAAAAAAATCAGATTCAGAAAATTCAGTAGAGATAATCATAGTACAGTCCACCAAGTTGACATAGTATTTCCACTGGAAAATAAGAACTATCAAAATGACACAAGCCAGCAGTGCATGTGTTTTCTATTTGCATGGATATCCACATGAGTTCTTTGGTTCTTGTCTTTTTGTCACCATTTCCTTACCCTTTATGCTACCTTCCATCATGTGGTCTGGGTTACCTGCTTCAATATTCAATATGGTTCTCCTTTTATGTTTACTTTCAGCATCTCAGTAATGTGCTTTTCGGGGGGGCATTCTTCTATTATGGCTCAGAATTTCATCAAAAAATGATCTCATGGAAGGAGGGCATAGTTGAAAATGGGAAATGAAAAAAGAATGATTTTGATTGGATAGCTTGGGTACAACCCAAGCAAATATATTTCCCAGATCTGTCACTTAACAGATGAAACTTGTAGTGAACAGACAAATGGCTCTAGGGCTCCCTTCCATTTCTGTGAAAATGATATTAATATTATGTTGCTTATCTTTGGGGAAAGGATGATCCTGTATGAGAATTAAATAAAAGACCAAGAGGGAGGAAAAGAGCATCAGGGAAAAGAAGAAAGAAAGAAACAATGAGAAAAGTTTCATTTCAACTATTTAAATGTCATTTTATAGACTGTGTGCTTATAGATGGTGTTTAATACATGTGAGTTAAGTAAGGGTTATGCAGGGTGTGGATGTCGGGGAAAGACGGGAGTAGGAGAGTGCTTGCATCCCACTAGAGTTATGGTGCTCTGGGCAGGTGGATCCTGGAGGACGGCTGGACACTTTCCATGGGGCTCCAGGTGGGCATCTGGCTGTGTTAGGTCACTGACCCCACCCGGCAGGTGGTGGACAAGGGACAACTCCAGGTACCAGGTTCTCAATCTCCAGCATCACATGATAGATATGGTGAAGGAGCTGAGAACAAAATAGGGGCTCTGGAGGGGAAAGGAAGAGAGGGCAGAGGGAAAGGGGGGGGGGGTGCTGGGTGGTTCTCACGCAGGTGAGAGTCCTTAGTTCAGTCCTTGACTGCAGCATAGGAAAGCCTTCTGTTCGGAGGTTAGACGTGGTCTCTTAGAAAGCCTATCCCATTGTTCAAGGATGGCAGGTCTTGATGGTCATAGACAGTCTATGGTTTTAGAGCTTCATTGTAGAAAGGCAGGTGAAAAAAGAGAAAGTAGAAAGAGAGAGAGACCACCATGACCACATAGAGAGAAGGGGGAAGAGAGAGAGAAGAAAGGCTGGAGAGTAAAGAGGTAAAAGCTAAGAGAGCAAGGTGGGGCCAAGTAGCCCCTCTTATAGTGGGCTGGGCTATCTTGCTGTTGCTAGGTAACTGGGGGGAAGAGTCTAGCCAGATGCCAGAAGCTTGGGACATTGTATACTTGACTGAGCCACACTCTTCTCCTGTTGGGACTGTGGGGGTTGTGGGGGTTGTGGGGGCGGTAACTTCAACAGGAGCCAGGGGTCCAGGAGACATGATCTAACACCTTCTGTCCCATGTAGGTGCAAATTACCATGCACCGTGTCCCACCAGGTTTCAAGACCTAAGCTAGACTGGAGACCAGACTGTCTGTGCATAGCCCATTGCCCCACAGGGTTATAGCACAGAATCATCACCATCTATCTTTAGCATAGTACTTTCTAGTTGCTGTGTTTATGTATTTAGCACATTGTTTGTATGTACTATGTACATTCTTCCTGTTTTAAATATAGATCATTTATATTCATTGCTACCAAAGGCTCAGTAATTTTATTTAGAACATCAGTATTACCACAATTTGGAAAATTAATAATAATAACAAATTATTATTAATATATTGGTAATAATATAATACATAAATTATGAAATATTGTTGAAAATTTTAAAGATGACTTTAATACCGTCCTTCTCATGCAGTTTGCTAAATGCCTGTATACACTTTCTTCTCCTATTTGGCATGGTTTTGCTAACATTTCTAAGTGACATAAGCCCTCCAGATCATCCAGAATATGTTTCTTATTGCTGCTCTTATTGTTTTTGACATAATATCTTTGTGTATTTTCCTCATGAGTAATATTTTGTGTATTTTCTATTTTCTTAAAACATATTTATTATTCCTATTTATTTTCTCTTTGAGTGTTTTGCCGGCATGCGTTTCTGTGTGGTGAGCATGAAGGCCATAAGGCAACATTGAATTCCCTGGAACTGGAGTTACAGAGGGTTGTGAACCACAATATGTGTGCTAGGAATTGAACCTGAATCCTCTGGAAACACAGCTATTGCTCTTTACGACTGAGACATACTCCCATGCCCCTCTTCTATATGTATGAATGTATGTTTGTATGTATGTATGTGTGTATGTATGTATGTATTTAACAGTGTAATAGTGTCTCCTTTGCAGGCCTGGGAGCTCACCAAGTAAGCTTCCAGCAATACAGGCATTAAATGCACACATCATCACACCCTTATTGTTTTAATACTGATGGTAAGGATCAAACGTTTATCCTCATGTTTGCAGTAACATACAAGCAATTTACCAACACATCTATCTTCTTAGTCTCTAAATCTGTTTTAAAGGATGAAATGTGAAGGGCACATTAGGAGTTAAAGAATTCTAGAGAGGTTTATACATTACTATAATTTGAAACCAGATTTAGTGTCCTGATGTTGCTACTCCATTCTTTCTCAGCCCTATTATTATACTGACTCTAATTATAGCTATTATCTCCCCTGTCACCTTTACCATTCTCTATTTTCTTTTACTTTTCTTTATATTAAGAAAAATAATTTAATCTTCAGGCTCTATTTGCATAAAAATCTGTACTATTTTGGGTTGTGAACCTAAGCTGCAGTTCATACACTAATTCTGAAATTCATTAATGAGACTTCATATAATCCATTTAATTCTAGGGTATCTGAGGATTTCAGAAAGATTTTAGTAAAGGGAAACAGACATAACCTATGATATTGTGTTTGTCTTGCATGGTCAAGCATGGGCAATAGAATATAAAATTTCATACTATTAAATTATTAAGTCAGGTATCATTTCATCCTACTTCTGTAGTTAATATTTTTCTAAGAGCTTTTGTTTGTGATACTATTTGCATTTAGTTTATTTAATTTTTATTCTTTTAAAAAATCAAAATGTATGTTTGTGTGCATGTGTGTACAGGTGTATGTGTGTGTGTATATATGTGTGTGTATATACATGTGTTGAATTTATGTGTTTATGGATGTACAGGTATGCCTGTGTGCTCATGGATGCCAGAAGTCATATTTCTTTGATTTTTTTTCTTCAGTCGACACCATCTTACTTTTTCAGAGAAGGTCTATTTTGTTACCATGGGAGTCACCAAGTAGGCCAGGTTGTAGGACATTGAGCCCCAGTCATGGTCTGCCTATATTCACTTTCCCATGGCTGAGATTAAAAGTCCACATCATCTCACTACCAGGGTTTGTACAGGAGAACTGGACTTCAAATTTGAGTGCCTGGGCTTGCCGAAGAAGCTCCATTGTTTTGTTTTGTTTTTATTCTTTTCCTCCTCTTTTAATAAATCATTTCCAGTCTCCTATTTCCTTTTATTTTAGAAATTTCTTTGATTATATAAAGTTAATAAAACAGACAACAAAAAATGATTTAAAAAAAATGTGACCTTCCCATAATACCAGATTTCTGACAATCACCTTCACCACCTTCATTTTCTTCTTCCTCTTCCTTGTCTTAATTAGATAAAAATTGAGATGGTAATTGCAGGCTACCAATGGAAAGGTTAGGTGCAGGAGAAAATTGAAAAAGTCAGATTTTTCTTTATCTGTGCCTATGTAACATTGTCAAAATCCCCTATCACTTTAGAATCCACATTTGAGAAGTGTGATATTGATTGCCATATTGCAGAAGTCAGTCTCACAAGTAGCATCCTCAGAAACATCCAAAATGATGGCAGAAAATGATGGATGATTGACAGTTATCTTTTTTTTCTGACAAAGCTTTCATTTGACATTAATTCTCCAACTGTTCTCTTGGTGGCTCCATTTTGAATGTAATGTTCAAATACCAACAAGTCACTAGTTACTTTACATCAAGACTACTTGTAAAATTTTCTCACATAACATGTACTGAGAGGAGGGAATCCTTTTGATCATAATCAAATTCCATGTGTAAATTGACTTCATCACACTTTTCTGGCAGTCATGTAGCAAGCCAAAGACAATCAGCACTTTCTTGCTGGTTCAGTCATGCATGGTTCTCGTAACTTGTTCTTACATACAGAACCAAGATAATCTGTTGTTTCTGCTTCATTAATTCTGGAGCTACTACACATTATCTTCCCCAACCCATGCCCATTATTGTCCAGAAAGAAAGCTGTAACTTTATTTTATCAGACCCCAAGTAGACCTACTGACATATATGAATGGCAATGGGAAAATAATGACTATATTACATGGAAATACGCTCATCTTATGAGCTCATAAGAATCAATTCTGTTTTTCTTCTTCAGGAGTATCTTCAAGAAGAGAGTCAAAATAACATGCTGAACATTAAAATAAACTACATAGCACTGATGTTTCCTAAGAAAACACAAATTAAGTTTATACATAAAAAATTGAGGGAGGGTAAATTTCTGTATTTAATCATATATTTCTGTCATGGAAGAGTCAGCACCTTGTCTGGATACACAAAGTATCCACTTCATATTCAGAAGAAAATAATGATGTAATCTAGGTCATGAAGTCATAATTAAAAGCGGTTTTCTAGATTTGGACTTAATATCCAAAACATGTTCATAGGCTTTTGATATGCACACCTGGAGAATGAAGACGTGTGGGAGGCCTTTCCATTACTATGAGGCATACATTTAAAAGAATCATGACTATGGAAAGTTTTAACTAGTGTAAATATAGGAACTCACCAGGCATTACATCATACCAACCACAAATTAAAAAAAAAAAAAAATCGCCACCTTACATGACAGATTCACTGGTGATTTCTGCCTGGGCACATAACCCATTTGTTCCTAGAAGGTGTTTTAAGATTTTCCTAAAACAAAGCTATGTTATTCTTGTAGGAAAAGAAAAAGATTTCAATATTGCCCAATTTAATATATAAAAGACGTATCTTTCTGCAAATTTTAAAAGCCTCACTGAATGTCTCTCCATCTCCAGTTTTCCACTGATTTCCTTGTAATTTTGACTGACATGAGAGTATTCAGTATGCATGGCAATCTTCCAAGTTCTCTACATGTACTATACAATTTATTTCTCACAGAATATGTGTTTGCAGATGTATACACTGAGCCTTAGAGAGGTGGCATAGTTTTATAATGTTGTAATAACTAACAGAATAAAAATTATACCCCAGACATGTTTTTTATTTGTTTGAAGGCTTTACTGTGTGATCACTCCAAATTTTCATTTTTTCAGATTACTCTTATGCTGCCATTAGACAGGAAAATGTCAGATATTTAGTTGTCTGCCCTATTCTACTCCAGGAGCATATATGAGCATATATATATATATACAGATACATACATACATACACACACACACACACACACACACACACACACACACACACACATATATATATATATATATATATATATTCTCCATATATATTTCTTTGTATGTAAGTATGCAGCAAAATCAACTAGTTGAGATATATACATATATACACACATTCATATATATATACATACACATTAGTACATACCTATTCACATACCTGTTATTGACTGAACGGTATATTATAACCTGAATATAAAATAATGTGACTTTATGAAGGCACATTGACTATTGAAATTATAAAAAATGTAACATTTACAGTGATACAAAACAAAAATTCAAATATAAGCAGAAAATATAAGCAGGAGTCTTATTAAGGCAGAGAATCATCCGTTTAGTTATTATACTGCTCTGAATGCTACACTGGGTCTTCAAAATACTCATAATATGCCATGTTCTTTGCTTAATACTCACATGTACACAAAACCACATACTCCCCATTTGTGTTCTTTCTCTACCTTTACATAAACAAAAAGATATCAAAAACTATACAAACCAAAATCCTTAATAGTATTTTAACCAAACGCTATAAAATTTTGAGTGTGTTATTCCATACTATGATCAAACTAAAGGTTAAAGCCCCTGCCATTCATTCTTAGACAAGCAGTTTCAGTCGGCTTTTGTACAGTCATACACCCGTATGTATTCAAAAATGAAAATAACCCCAGAGAGGTTATTTATTTAGTTTAGTCATGGTATAATACATGATTATTTTTAGCATGAAAATAGATGAAACCAAGATAGAAGTGTAACAAGAGATAGCCAAAATGGTATTTCTGCTTCATTTATCTGAACCACCTGGAGGCTGATTTAATTTACATGTATTTGTTCATATTTTGCCTACATTTGGACAACACCAATTTCTCCAAATTGGGATCCTTTATTAGAAAATCTGAAAATTGATTGAAGGAGAGACTTCAGGCTGGGTGTCTACAGGTGGTTATTGCATGGAATTTATTGTGTCCTCTGATCACCAACCCTACAAGACTGATACTAGTGTTTAGAGCATTTACAAAGAATTTGAAAGTTAGTGATCAGTGTAACTTCTGGTGGTTATGAACATGTGAATAAGTAGAGACTCAGAAGGAAAGGTAGCCTCTCAATTAGTTGAATAAAGACAAAGGTACAAAATTGTATCTGTGGGTGCTTATATAAGGAGCTCCAGATAATTCAGATGAAGTTGTTCAAAGGACAGATGTTGAGCTTCAAATCAATTAAACACAAATAATTTTAGTGAAGCTAATATCCTTTAGACCATTTTTATACTTGCTGACTATTCTTGGCTTTTCTTAGCTTGTTGCCATATTCAGTTTGGTCAGACTTGCTTCCTACTGCTTTCTTTGAACACAGTTTTGGAATAATTTAGATGAATTAGCCAGAAGGTTAGGTGTAGAGTGTGGCTGATTAATAATGGTCATACATATTTCAAGACTCTCTTTGGGAAACAGGAAGGGAAACCTCTTCCTAGGATTGAACTGGCCTGTGACTACAGATAAAAATTGCATGTGGCAGACATGTTGTGATGACAGTTCTTTGAGTAACCAAGATGCTATAAGTTTCTATGACATACAAAATTACAAGAGAACCTGAAGAAGTTTTGGCTAGTCTGTGGTACAATGTTTTCAAAGCTGAATCTAGCCACTTTGAAGGACCGCACAGGAGAATGGAACAGAAGGGGAGAAAGGGGGAAATTAGAAATACATAGCACAGGAGAGCTGTCACAAGACATTCCAGTCATTCCACCTTCCATATGACATTCCCAGTGTCACAGAGCACAGACATGGACCTTGAAGTGCCATGATCCAAAGACATGTTTCTGAATATCTGAACAATAAGGTAATGATTGAAGCCTCCGAGATGTACTAGATTTCTTTATTATTTCATAGTAAATAACCACTTAAGAGACAGTTTATTTATTTATTTATTTTTTACTTTTCCTGTTCTTTGTGGTATTAGTGAGCAAAAGGATTTGTGTATATTATAATATACTCTACACATAAGCTCTGATCTGAACCCTCTTTACTTCTATGTTGGAGGAATTTAAGACAAGAAAGAACATCTTCCTTTCTGTTCCCTCTGCATTTTCTTTCCACATTGCAGTGTTTATTCTGCCAATTTATTTAAGATGCACTTCTGTCAATATAGAGAGCTCTTGCTACTGATGGAGGCCAAGGGTATCACATTTGTGGAAGAATGTGACACCACAATTTAAAACTCAGAGGAAAATAGATCGTCCTCACAAATACCTCCTTTCAATCACTCAACAAAAAATGTCCCCATGTCTCTGAGTCTGTTTTTTATCAGTGGCACACATAGCTGCTGTAGACTCATGTAAGGCATCCGAACCCTGAAAGTTTGCTAACTTGGAAATTGCAGAAGGCAAAGCTCCAAGAAAGTCTTTGTGCTATTTAATAAATCTCCTATTTATGTCACAGCATTTCTTGTCAAATGGAAATTTCAAGCTTCAATAGCTTTCTGAAAATCAACCCTCAGCATCTGCAGAATTCGTATGTTTCATTTGTACCAAACTTACATTTTAAGTATGTTATTTCAAGAAATTCAATAAACCCTGCTGTTTTCCTTCCAATATTTCTTAGCCAAGTTGGTGCCTCTGCTCTATGCTGTTTTCCTTTTTGTATTCCATATTAAGATCAATACTTTTGTACTCAATTGGTTGATGCCATACCATGGCCAAAAGAGTCATGCAATAAACACTGTGTGTGTTTGTGTGTGTGAGTGTGTGTGTGTGTGTCTGAAGCATATTATGTTATATAAAACTAATTTGGCACAAAATGACAGATACACAGTGATCTCATATAAGTATGGAATTCTGGAAAATTGACGTCAGAGAATAGAACAAAGGTTACATGTGGCTAGAATGGGCAGTGTAGGAGACACCAGAGAGTTGAACAATTAGCATAAAGGATAACTAGGTAGACTGTTCAAGTTTTGGGTATATTAGGTCTCAATAATATACTGAATATTCCAAATATTCTAAATGAGAAGTCTTCAAATATTCTTCTCCGTATGCACTGTATTTCTCTGTCATCTCACATCTCTCACACCAAACTACTGGGCAACTTATTCCAACATACATCTCTGTTAGTGCAGCAGTGAAATGAATAAGTTAGTGCATATTGAAAAGCACATAACAAACACATTTAAAAATGAAACAAGTTCTAAGAAATGGAGA
This sequence comes from Mus musculus, assembly GCF_000001635.26. Taxonomy (NCBI): domain Eukaryota; kingdom Metazoa; phylum Chordata; class Mammalia; order Rodentia; family Muridae; genus Mus; species Mus musculus. The sequence continues at coordinate 101,694,635 of NC_000074.6, forward strand.
ACATGGAAGGCAATTCAATAATATCTCCTCCAACATCTTACTTTCAGATGAGTTAAGTTCAGTCAGTCCTGACATTACGAATGACTGCTTCAAGGTTCTATGATCAATCAACACCTATGAATAATAACACAGGAATTTTTCAATACTTTTACTAATTCTTTGAAAAAATCAGAAATTGTATTTTTCAACACCTCTCCTTCCAATAGTACCTACCAAATATACCCAATCCTCATCCTGCATATGTTATTCTCTTCTCTTTTCTGCTACATATCATTCCTTTGCTGTTTTTCCTCCTCTTCTCTCTCTTTCTTCCTTCCCTGGCTCCTCTTCTTCTTCTTCCTCCTTCATTTTTCTCCCATAAAATTGAATTTGTTATTCTCATATACTCCTGATTGTGTGAAATCCAAACCCTTATTTTCGTCACAGTAGACTAGAAAAAAAAAAAAGGAAAACACACACACACACACACACACACACACACACACACACACACAATGCTAGTCTACATTTTAGCGTTAAATGTATTCTTCTCAACTAAACTTGATCTTTTGAATACTAACATGAAATAAGTTTGTGGTTTTTTTTATCATGGAATACATATATCATTTTTCAAAAGTCTTAAAACACAGAAGAAAGTGTTTCCTAGAATGTTTGTCCATTCACAATTCAGTCAACCCGTTATTTAAGAACTCCGAACAAGTACCTTGCTGTGTATTTAGATACTGACAATACAATGAATCACAACTCTCTTGATTCTAAAACACATGCCTGTAAATAAAAAAAAGTCGACATAATCAGAGTTCATTGTGGCAGCTATCATAGACCTAACTCATAAGTGTACAATTATACACATGAATAAGACTCAATAATGAAAAAAAATCTGACCTGCATATAGAATACAATGTGTTTTCTTGGCCAAAATTATAGTATATAGAAGTACCCATTTGTTAGAGAATTCTTCCTTAGTTAAAAAGGAATAACTAAGAGTATTTTAGGAAATGAACATTATGATTAACTGGGGAATATCTTATACAAATGAAAAATATTAAATGAATGTCCTGACTCTGGACATATACAATTTTTCTGTGTTCTCTATAGTTTTTGCTTTCTCAAGAGGCACTGAAAACCATTAGACTGAGCACAGGAGGAGCTAGAGAAAGCACACAAGGAGCTGAAGGGATTTGCAGCCCCATAGGAGAAACAACAATATGAACCAACCAGTACCCTCAGAGCTCCCAGGGACTAAATAAACCACCAACCAAAGAGTACACATGGAGGGACCTATAGCTCCAGCTGCATATGTAGCATAGGATAACCTTGTTCGACATGAGTGGGAGAAGAGGACCCTGTTCCTGTGAAGTCCAGATGCCCCATTGTAGGGGACTGCCAGGACAGGGAAGCAGGAGTGGGTGGGTTGGTGAGCAGGAGGAGGAGGGATGGGATAGGGGGTTTTCAGAGAGGAAACGAGGAAAGGGCGATAACATCTGAAATGTAAATAAAGACAATATTTAATTTAAAAAAAAGAGACACTGAAGAAAGCAATAGAGGTATAAGTTGAATGTATTATGACGAACCTTGGGATTTATTTATAAAACATAATTTGAGACTCTACAACAAATCCAAAGTAAACTTTCATGAAAAAAAAATGTCAAGAATGACATAGTGAAAGTCTGTTTAAAATATAAATGAACCAAAGATGTGGAAGGAATAAAAGTAACAATGCAAAATTGGGAGGTCAGACACATATTTGGCAAACACCTTGGGGACAACTGATGGGGGTGGATTATCAGGTTTCCACTCTGGGTTTCTTCTCAGAGTCTCTTTATGGAAAGTTCCATGTAGAAAGGATGATTCTTTCTCCTGCTTTTAGTATTATAATTTACTCATACATAAACACATCTCTGTATTTTTATCAGGATCATTTTATTTTGTCCTGAAATAGATGGATCCAGAGCATCTAATTTTTATTATGATCATCTCTTTACTTGTCAGTCAATTGTTACCTCTTCTACAAGATCACAAAGTTCTTGAAACCATGAACCATGAAGGCTTATTTTTGCAATGTATTCCACTGTGTTGCCTTATGATTAAGCAGCTCCCTAAATATTTGGTAAATGAAAAATGAGTATTGAGTACAGGAGAGACTGTAAAAGGTCAGTCTAGTCTAGTGCCTGGTATGAGTAGGGTTAATTGTTAACTGTAGAATCAAGTGTGATCCTGAAACTACCAAGTTAGTTTTCTCTCTACAAGAGATGGTACTTTTACATTCCTTGTAGAAACGTTATATAATCACACAGAAATCTTGAAGTAGACTGGTAGTGCTAGCCTCTTCTTTGTTCTCTTACTCAATCAAAAGAGCAATTTACTTGCAAATTGGAAAGAAAAAGACATCTATCTATTTAAAATTTTTAAATTGTACCACAAACTCTTCTTTTAGAGGAAAAACAAAAGAAACAGCTCAACAGCATGAGAAATACAGTGTTGTTCTTTATAATGAAAGAAGGTAGCTGTGATCCATTGATAATCAAAAGTTTATAGCAGACACATGTGGGAGAAGTTTAGATAGGATAAAACTGTCATTCTTAAATCTAAGATAGAGTGGATAGCTTTATGTATTCTACAGTGTCACTTAGTCACATTGAACACCAAAGAGATATTGCACACATACATTTAATTGTACCACACTTTGCCTAATGTTTCTTTCCATTCTTTAATAAAGGATTCTGTGAAGTGGCTCGATCAACCAACATTATTGTGAAAGTGTTAAAGATAGTAGTAACCTGTAATAACCTACCACAACTCTACCTACCCTACATCTCCCGAATTATTGCCAAGCTTGAGAACCTCTTATGCTCTACTACACTTGGTCATGGACTAAATGATTTAAGATAACAGATGAATCAATGTAATTTTATAAACTCAAGATGAACACCTACAAAGACCTTTTGCTCTGAACTGATATCTTGCCTATACAGTCCTTTCTGAGATGGAAGATATTCATAGTCATTTTTTAAAATATGAGGAAACTATGGCTGAGAGGAGTGAAATGTCACTCAAACTGATGCTGCACAGCATAACAAGGTCAAAGACATCATCCTTGAACATGTTCAAACTTCATGTAGCACCACACAGTCCCAAATTCATATACATTACAGAGCTGAGAGTTAAACTTTTCCAAGCAAGAAATCAATGAAGCAAAAGACACCTTGATTACTCCAAGTTCAGAAAAACTCTTAAGTTCACCAGAAAAGGTGAAAAAAAGTTTATAGGAAATGTGGGATTTTATTTATTCATATTTTAATTAGTCTATTAGCATGTGGAGGTAATGCACTTAAATGGGACCTTGGCAGGAAAAAAGCATATTTTAAACAATAAGAAACCAGAGGAAACATTGAACATAGCTATTATTTTTGGCAGGAGTCTTTTCTTACATCTTTTTTTTCTTTTTGTTTCTCTTCTCTGGTAACAAAAGGGGGAAAAGTTTAAAAGAGAGAAGATTGCATAGAGTTGGGGATTAACATATTTAATTTACATAATGTCAGTGTGTTAAAGACTATGTAGGTGCAGCACTATAAAATATTCTTAGTTTAAAAGCAGCTCAAAATAGGAACTTCTTTTATTTTGTGCATTTCTTCAAGTTCATTGTGTGGCTAATTTAAAAAAGAACACGTTTTTCTCAGCAAAGACAGCATAAGATATGCACAGGAGTATGTAATTATTTAGGAACAAGTGTAGTTTAGTTCCCTTCTTGCCTAACTCTCCAGGTGATGTAATAGAGACATTATGATGATTCAACTTGATCCTCCTGGCTCATCACAATGGTGACATTCTCACAGATACAAACCAGCAGAATTTTTTCACTTCAACAATTCAAAACCACTGATGCTGGAAAGCTTTGTGGATGTCTGTTTAAAGTAGAATCACCAGTCTCCCTCTGTGAACAGAACAGCAGGCTCTATATAGTAGCTCTCCCTCCTGGATACCAGTAATACTTGACAGCAGCTTTCACTCAGAAAGAGTGTTTGGAAAGAGAACAACTGCATTCTTCTCTACCCAGTATGCTCAGTCTAAGGTCTGTAATGGTCCAGTGTTCCAAAAGTCTAAATTCATAAGTACAACAACTCAAAGAGTTGTCCTGTTTTAGAAAAACAGAAGAATGAATGCTAATGTCCTAGACTTAAGATCACTGGGGCACAATGCATATAATTATGATTATGAGGATCCATAATAAAGAATGTATTTATGACAGTATGGAAACATAAGTGAGTCCTACTCTTCCATTTCATTTCTTTTCACCTATACTATAATACTCAGGATGAGAAGACCATCATTGTGCTTCTTCTGAGCAGATTCCATCTGTTGATGTTGCTTCTCTGAGGAAATCTGGAATGATAGCTGTTATTGTTTCGGTATGAATTTCTCCTCACAGGCTCATGGCTTTGAACTTGACCAGTGCTGTTTGAAGAAACTGGGACACTGAAACCTTCACAAAAATACCTCATTGCCTGGCATAGGGCACTTGAAATGAGCTTTGAGAGTTCCAACACATTTCTAGATCCATGGTTCAGCTTCTTCACTGTAATGAACGTGATGAATGGACCATATCCACCCATTACATGTTCCACAAAATGGTTAACTCCATCTCCTGAAACGAGGGGCCAAAACAAATCCTCTCCCTCTCCCTCTCCCTCTCCCTCTCTCTCTCTCTCTCTCTCTCTCTCTCTCTCATTCTCTCTCTCTCTCTCTCTCTCTCTCTTTCTCTCTCATCACTTCTCTCATAACATTCAAGTAAATAATACACAACTCACAGAGGAAATGAGCAAATTGATATGTCCAGGTTCATGTCCATTGTTTTCCTCTTCACATTCAAGTCTACAGGTGTGCATTAGCTTATCAATCATCCTAACTAAGCACACACTTTCTACTTGAATAGGACTTCTGTTCCCCTTCAGTGGTGCTTGTGACTGGTTAAACAAGTATATAGATATTCTGGCTAACAGGGCCTTCATCACATCATCTTATCTGATCATACCTTAAATGGCTACCAATAAGATATTGTATCCTGAATATAATTTGTTTGTTTGTGTATTTATTTATTGAAGATTATAAGACATGTTGGAGAAAATGTGCTACATATAGTCATTTTTAAAAACATGGGCAATAATTATAATGACCTTTTGGCAATTTTTAACTAAGCACAGATGAAATGAAAAGTAGCAAATGGTCTAATTGTCCCTTAAGGTACTTCAATCACAGCAATGTTAGTGTAACGTACACAAAAGACTTCCCAATTCATATTTGATACCACTACTCCAAAGGAAACAATTGTATTTAGAGCCAGGAAAATAATTGGTATCTAGATTTTTGTATTAGAAAAAAATCAGAAAAAATGTTTCTATTAATTATACAATGAATAATCTATTTTTTCACATGACCATTACTAAATGGCTTCCCAAAAGACAGCAACACTGGTTAATGTTTGTGATCCAACAAAACAGACCCTTATGTATCTGGCTCTGGTCTTTCCCTGCAACTCTAGTCTTTACTCCAACTTTTATATACAACCAAATGTTAGCACCTTCTTAGTTTCTTGTCTGGAGTCTTTACATACTTTGTTCTCTATGGGGAATCTCACATGACTCCCTTTTCAAAGCAATTTTACCTGACTCCTCCTTTGTACAAATCTAGTCAATTGGTTTTAAACTCTGTGTTTCCAAACCACCTTTACAATATTCTCATCTATCATCCTTTTGTAGTTTCATACTTATGCACATTTCTCTTTCTTCTCTGGATGAGCACTGGCCATAATAGACAGAAATCACATATTTATTCCTTGTTTACCTATAGGTAATAAAACATGCTTTTTACTGAATACATGTACAGGGAGTTGATCATATGGTATTAATTTAGACTATCTCCATTGCATATCTCCATATATTGTCTCTAATAAGGTACAAAGTGACCTTGCTCCATGATTTAAAACTATTGGTTAAATTAAGGTGATGACAGCCAATAACTGTGTAGGAGAGACATAGGTGGGGATTGGGGTTACTGGGCTTGTGGTCTGAAAAGACCAGAAGGGGAGAGGAAGGTGGAGAGAGAAGAATCCATGGGGTAAGGATCTTAAAATCATAGCCATCAGTTGTAGTTAAGAGTAACTCAGATAGAATATACCTTGGGGTTATTGATAGAAAAGTAGATTCTAATAACATAAAGGGTAGTGGAGGTGTAGTGTTGATAAGGACTTATTATTAATTATCTAGGAACTGAATAATAAAAGGCAGGTTAGAAATCTCTGATTGTGATTAAATATTTTCTACAACATTAGTGAAATTTTCTTCCTCTAGCTGTGTAAGTAGCTACTGAGTTTTCATTCATCTTTTTTCTCTGTTAATTTGTTTATTCACTTTACATTCCTAACCTAGGACCTGCTCCCTGCTCTTCTTCCAGTCCCTGACTTTAGTAACCAAAATATGTATTGTCTTGTGTTATCAAATTGTATACAGCTAGTGGATGAAAGTTCTGCAGGGTATTTACCATAGCATTTAGAAAGTTGGAAACTTTCTCTAGCTCCTCCACTGGGGGCCGTGTGACCCATCCAATAGCTGACTGTGAGCATCCACTTCTGTGTTTGCTAGGCCCCGGCATAGTCTCACAAGAGACAGCTATATCTGGGTCCTTACAGCAAAATCTTTCTAGTGTATGCAATGGTGTCAGCGTTTGGAAGCTGATTATGGAATGGATCCCTGGATATGGCAATCACTAGATGGTCCATCCTTTCGTCACAGCTCCAAATTTTGTCTCTGTAACTCCTTCCATGGGTGTTTTGTTCCCATTTCTAGGAAGGGGCAAAGTGTCCACACTTTGGTCTTCGTTCTTCTTGAGTTTCATGTGTTTAGCAAATCGTATCATATATCTTGTATATCCTAAGTTTCTGGGCTAATATCCACTTATCAGTGAGTACATATTGTGCGAGTTCCTTTGTGATTGGGTTACCTCACTCAGGATGATGCCCTCCAGGTCCATCCATTTGCCTAGGAATTTCATAAATTCATTCTTTTTAATAGCTGAGTAAATGTACCACATTTTCTGTATCCATTCCTCTGTTGAGGGGCATCTGGGTTCTTTCCAGCTTCTGGCTATTATAAATAAGGCTGCTATGAACATAGTGGAACATGTGTCCTTCTTACCGGTTGGGACATCTTCTGGATATATGCCCAGGAGAGGTATTGCGGGATCCTCCGGTAGTACTATGTCCAATTTCCAGAGTGGTTGTACAAGCTTGCAATCCCACCAACAATGGAGGAGTTTTCCCCAATGGAGGAGCTAGAGAAAGTACCCAAGGAACTAAAGGGAACTGCAACCCTATATGTGGAACAACAATATGAACTAACCAGTACCCCGGAGCTCTTGTCTCTAGCTGCATATGTATCAAAAGATGGCCTAGTCAGCCATTACTGGAAAGAGAGGCCCTTTGGACTTGCAAACTTTATATGCCCCAATACAGGGGAACGCCAGGGCCAAAAAGGGGGAGTGGGTGGGTAGGGGAGTGGGGGGATATGGGGGACTTTTGGGATAGCATTTGAAATGTAAACGAGGAAATTACCTAATAAAAAATAAAAATAAATAAACTTATCTTACAGAAAAAAAAGTTGGAAACTATTTTTAGGAAATTTCTGTTCATAAAACATTGCGTTTTCCCCCACAGATATGCCTAGAGAAATTAATTAGTTCTATAGAGATTATTCATTCATCAATAGAAAATGTTTTAAACACTGACAATAAAATAATAACAAAACTTTAGCAAGTAATATGTATTAAGCTATTTCAAAGTAGTTTATACATATAAACTCTTTGAATCTTCAAGATGATGGCAACAGGCAATCTTATTTTCTTAACTGTGGAACTGAGAAAATGAAGTAACGCAGGAAGAAATGATCTAGTCTATTGTCAAAACTCAGATGTCCAACTGAGAGCCCTACACTATGAACTTCATTAATGTCCCTACAAAAAAAGGGAAGAAGAAAGATCACACAACTTCAGAGTAGTTCAGGCATAGTTTTGCTTGCATTTCTCCAGCATAATATCAACAATATATAGTCCTTATTTTTTCTATCCTGTATCTGTCACATGTGATCATGATGATTATCAATGTGTCCAATTCCACCCTGTCTCCTAAATTTTGTTTAGCTGTTATGTGAACATTTCTCTAACCATGGCCTACATATCATTTTTTCTTATTTCTTTTTACTTTCTGACCCCATAATTTCTATGACCAATGCCCATTAGAACAAAACAGCAAGAAAGTACTGTATTTACTTCAAAATTCACTTTTATGAGATGTGATTTCCAATTATCTGAATGCTGTTATTATTGTCTTTTCCTATACTCAATAACTTCTGAGAAACCTATGGGTCACTGCACTTACCTCATTCACTTACAAAGTGTGAGTTGTTTGGGTCACTTTATTTTTTAATAATGTTAATTTTTAGAGATACGCCATAGCATCCTCAGCATCATGATCATCATCACTATTTTAAAGGCAAAGTATCACTTATGTAGCCCAAGGTAGTCTGGAAATTACTAGAATTGCTAGTTAGACTGACTCTAACTTATAACTCACAATGATCCACCCACTTCTGCATCATGAGTTCTGGAACTTAAGTAATATATATATATATATATATATATATATATATATATATATATAATCCCTTACTATGTCATTTCTAAGTTTATGAAATATCTCTGTGTTCTAAAAGAAAAACAAAATGTAAACATCTTGTCTGTCAGAATGAAATATACAGATGAGAAAACAAAAGCTGACGACTTGGTGGTTAAATTTGTCCATTGGGCTGCATGAGGTCATTTGCCCTTGTTGTACTTTAATTTACTTGACTGAAATAAAATAAAGTGTCACAAAGAATTCACAATTATCAAGTAAAAGAGTAAAGCAAATGGACTGAGATAGATTTCTCAGAAGTTATGGCATTTAGAAGAGTATATTGATACATACATTTAAATAATTAGAAACTTATACTATAAATTAATTTGTGTAATAAAATATGTATATGTATTTACTTAATATCCATGTATATATAAGCAGGTGATATTTTTTTAAAATTTGAAATCTTCAAAGACAAATACAGCCTCACCAAATAAAACATGCTTAACACACATGTCATATGTGTTTGAAATTTCTCACAAGAATAAAAAAAAAACCTAGTGTTTGGTTTGTCTTCCTTCTTCACACTCTAAGGAAATAACATGGCCATTGGCATGGATGTGAGCAACCAGTATGTGTAACAGTGGGATGAACTCTGCAGTCACTATATATCAGGTGCTGACTTTGGGGTTCCCTCTATATTTGTATTTGTTATTCATGTATCAAATGCTGTATAAAGGACCTTAAAATGTTCAAATTAAATGTAGAGAATGGTGAGACTCAAACAATAAATTAAGTTGACCATAGTTCAAGCTAAGATATCAGAATTTGTCTCATCTATGACTGTATAGCCCAGTTAGTCAGTAGTAAGAAGAATCACTTCTACACTGTCCAAATGTAATGAACATTTCCCATTACTCCTATTCCCTGGCAGTTGCCTCCATTCAGAATGGAGAGTCAAAAGGAAATGTATATTCTAGACTTGAATTATCATTATGACAACAGAACAATGTAGTCAAAATTTCTTTCATGAATTTTTCCCCAATCCTCACTACACGTGTTGAATTCCTCTCTCTTCCTCAGTATTCGCTGTTATGAATCAATTTAGTAACAAATATTGCACTGCCAATACAATACAAATATTTTCTCCTCTGTTCAATTCATTCTGATAAACAAGACTTTCCTTGGTTGTGCTCTTTTACTCCAGCCAGAACAATTGGCTTTCCTCCTTCTACAGCATTATCATAGTTTTGGAGTGGTTACAATATTTGGCAATCATAGCTCTAGTTGTGAGGCAATGAATTCTAAGGTAATTTAACATCAGAATAATACATTACTGGCAACAGTAGTGAAAACAGCATATTGAAGGGGTTTTTGATGTTGTTGCTTTGTTTTTAAATGGCATTCTTCTCTCACCTTGATCAGTTTCCTATCATTTAAATTAGCTTTCTCTATACATGTATATATGAAAACTATGAAAGATAACAACTTCAAGAGAAATAGTGTTTTATTTAATCATTATTGTTGATGCACACAAATAATTGTACTTTTTAATTAGCTGTTTTCTTTATTTACATTTCAAATGTTATCCCCTTTCCTGGTTTCCCCTCTGAAAGTGTTCTTTCCCCTCTGCACTCCTCCTGATCACCAACCTACCCACTGCTGCTTCCTGGTCTTGAATTACCCTACACTGGGGCATCAAGCCTTCACAGGACCAAGTGCCTCTCCTTTTTTTTTCCTTTTTTTTAAATTAGGTATTTATTTCATTTACATTTCCAATGCTATCCCAAAAGTCCCCCACACCCTCCCCCACCAACTCCCCCACCAAACCACTCCCACTTCTTGGCCCTGGCGTTCCCCTGTACTGAGGCATATAAAGTTTGCATGACCAATGGGCCTCTCTTTCCACTGATGGACTACTAGGCTATCTTCTGATACAAATGTAGCTAGAGAAATGAGCTCCAGGGATACTGGTTAGTTCATATTGTTGTTACACTTATAGGGTTGCAGATCCTCAGCTCCTTGGGTACTTTCTCCAGCTCCTACATTGGGGGCCCTGTGTTCCATCCAATAGCTGACTGTGAGCATTCACTTCTGTGTTTGCTAGGCCCTGGCAGAGTCTCACAAGAGACAGCTATATCAGGGTCCTTTCAGCAAAATATTGCTAGTGTATGCAATTGTGTCAGCGTTTGGAGGCTGATTATGGGATGGATCGCCAGGTATGGCAGTCTCTACATGGTCCATCCTATCGTCTCAGCTCCAAACTTTGTCTCTAACTCTTTCCGTAGTATGATCTACTATCCCAACCTCTGCTACATATACAGCTGGAGCCATGGGTCCCTCGATGTGTACTCTTTCACTAATGGTTTTTTTAGTCTCTGGGAACTCTGGGATTACTGATTGGTTCATATTGTTGCTTCTTTTATGGGGCCGCTTTTGCTCTAGGGTTCCATTCTATAGCTCATTCATTGAGGACCCTGTGCTAAGTCCAATAGTTGATTGAGAGCATCCACCTCTGTATTTGTCAGGCAGTAGCAGAGCCACTCAGGAAACAGCTATCTATACCATGTTCCTGTTAGCAGGCACTTACTGGCATTCACAATAGTTGTCTGGGTTTCATGACTGTATATGGGATGGATCTCTAGGTGGGGCAGTCTCTGGATAACCTTTGCTACAGTCTCTGTTCCACACTTTGTCTCTGTATCTCCCCTCAAAGGTATTTAGTTCCCCATTCTAATGACTGAAAAGTATCCATACTTTGTTCTTCCTTCTTTTTTAGCTTCATGAGGTCTGTGAATTGTATCTAGGGTATTCTGAGCTTCTAGGCTAATATCCACTCATCAGTGAGTGCATACTATGTGTGTTGCTTTGTGGTTTGCTTACCTCACTCAAGGTGATATTTTCTAGTTCCATCCATTTCCCTGAGAATTTCATAAATGCATTGTTTTAATAGATGAGTATTACTCCATTGTGTAAATGTACCACACTTTCTGTATCAATTCCTCTGTTGAGGAACATCTGGGTTCTTTCCAGATTCTAGCTATTATAAATAAGGCTGCTATGAACATACTAGAGCATGTGTCCTTATTACATGTTGGAGCATCTTCTGGTATATGACCAGGAATGGTATAACTGGGTCTTCAAATAGTACTATGTCCATTTTTCCAAGGAACTGCCAAACTGATTTGCAGAGTGGTTGTGCCTACTTGTAATCCCACCAGCATTGGAAGAGTGTTCCTCTTTCTCCACATCCTCCCCAGCATCTGCTGTCATCTGAGTTTTTTATCTTAACCATTTGTACTGGTGTGAGGTAGAGTCTCAGGGTTGTTTTGATTTGCATTTCCCCTATGACTAAGGATGAACATTTCTTTAGTTACTTCCCAGCCATTTGGTATTTCTTACTTGAAAATTCTTCGTTCAGCTCTGTACCCCATTTTAAAAAGGGTTTTTTTCCTTTGGAATCTAACTTCTTGAGTTTTTTGTATATTGGATATTAGCACTCTATAGGATATAGGGTTGGTAAAGATCTTTTCCCAATCTGTAGGTTGCCATTTTGTCATATTGATAATGTCTGTTGCCTTACAGAAGCTTTGCTTATGAGGTCCCATTTATCAATTCCTGATTTAGTGCATAAGCCATTAGTTTTTGGTTCAGGAAATTTTCCCCTGTGTCCATGTGCTCAAGACTCTTCCACACTTTCTTTTCTGTTAGTTTCAGTATATCTGGTGTTTTTTGTTTTGTTTTGTTTTGTTTTGTTTTGTTTTGTTTTGTTTTGTTTCTGTTTTGTTTTGTTTTGTTTTGTTTTGTTTTATGGAGGTCCTTGATCATCTTGGACTTGAGCTTTTTACACGGAGATAAGAATGGGTTGATTTTAAGAAGGAATGAAGTATCCACACTTTGGTCTTCCTTCTTCGTGAGTTTCATGTGTTTTGAAAATTGTATGTTGGGTATTCTAAGTTTCTGGGTTAGTACACATGTATCAGTGAGCCTGGCATATATAGAAGTAGATATTCACAATCATCTATTGGATGAAACATAGGGCACCCAATGAAGGAGCTAGAGAAAGTACCCAAGGAGTAAAGGGGTCTGCAACCCTATAGTAGGAACAACAATATGAACTAACCAGTGCCCCAGAGAGCTTGTGTCTAGTTGCATATGTAGCAGAGGATGGCCTAGTCAGCCATCAATGGGAGGAGAGGCCCTTGGTCTTGCAAAGATTATATGCCCTAGTACAGGGGAATGCCAGGGCCAAGAAGCAGGAGTGGGTGGGTTTGGGAGCAGGGAAAGGGGAATGTATAGGGGACTTTCAGAGAAGAAACTAGGAAAGGGGATAGCATTTGAAATGTAAATGAAGAAAATACCTAATTTAAAAAATGAGTTGATTTGTGTTCTTCTACATGCTAACTGCCAGTTGAACCAGCACCATTTATTGAAAATGCAGTCTTTTTTCCACTAGATGATTTTAGCTCCTTTGTCAAAGATCACGTGACCATAGGTGTGTGGGTTCATGTCTGGGTCTTCAATTCTATTCCATTGATCTACCTGCTTGTCTCTGTACCAATACCATGCAGTTTTTTATCACAATTGCTCTGTAGTACAGCTTGAGGTCAGGGATGATGATTCCCCCAGAATTTCTTTTATTATTGAGAATAATTTTTACTATCCTGGGGTTTGTTTTTGTTTTGTTTTGTTTTGTTTTGTTTTGTTTTGTTTTGTTTTGTTTTGTTTTGTTTTGTTATTCCAGATGAAATTGTAAAATGCTCTTTCTTTTTTTCTTTTTTTCTTTTTTTTCTTTTTGATACAAGGTTTCTCTGTGTAGTCCCAACAGTCCTAGAACTCACTCTGTAGACCAGGCTGTCCTCAAACTCAGAAATCCACCTGCCTCTGCCTCCCAGGTGCTGGGATTAAAGGCATGCACCACCATGCCTGGCAAAATGCTCTTTCTAACTCAGTGAATAATTGAGTTGGAATTCTGATGGGAATTGAGTTGAATCTGTAGATTGCTTTAGGCAGAATAGCCATTTTCACTCTATTAATCCGCCAATCCATGAGCATGGGAGATCTTTACATCTTCTGAGATCTTCTTGGATTTCTTTCTTTGGAGACTTGAAGTTCTTATCATACAGATATTTCACTTGTTTAGTTAGAGTCACACCAACACATTTTATATTATTTGTGACTATTGTGAAGGGTGTCATTTCCCTAATTTCTTTCTCAGTTTATTTATCCTTTGAGTAGCAAACGCCACTAATTTGTTAATTTTATATCCAGCCACTTTGCTGAAGTTCTTTATCAGGTTTATGAGTTCTCTGGTGAAATTTTTCGGTGACTTAAGTATACCAGCATATCATCTGCAAACAGTGATATTTTGAGTTCTTCCTTTCCAAATTCTCGCAAACTGAATACAACACATCAAAATGATAATCCATCATAATCAAGTAGGCTTCATCCCTTGGATGTAGGGATGGTTCAATTTAATAAATCCATCATTATAATCCACTATATAAACAAACTAAAAAATAAAAACCACATGACCATCTCATTAGATGCTGAGAAAGTATTTGAAAAAATGGCCCCAAATAAATGATTTTAAAATGAAAAAATCTTTAAAGTCTTCTTCTATACAACTGACACATATATGCATATACTTCACACAATCATAGTCACACACATATTTATGAGTATATATGTATATGTACACATGTATGTGTGTATATATATATATATATATATATATATATATATATCTCCACATATGTGGATACATATATACACATATATAAGGATGTGTATACACACACACACACACACATAAGCACATGCATACATGGACACGCACACACACACACACACACATATATATGCTTACATATGTATATATGTGTGTATATAAAAATTGTAGAAAAAAATTTAAAATGTTAAAAACAGAATGTAGTCCTTTCATTTAGGGAAGGGATTGTTTTATTTATGTTTGTACACAGACCAACTGTTTTATAATCTTATTATAACTGAATTACAAACTTATTATTATAACTTTATTATTGTCTTTATTCAGAGATTTTTAAACATGGCTTAATAACATCTATTTATATCTATTTCTATTACTTTTCTGTCTCTCTTTTCTTTCTCTGCTTCCTCATACTAACTCTTGCACATTACTGCTCCTCTTTATTGAGCTGTCTGGCCCAGTTTCAGACCTACTACTGACCGCTTATTTTTGGAGTATTTTGTGTTGCAATAAAATGTTTTTTCTTGGTTTCCTACTCTCTAGATACTAGGAAATGGGCTCCTCTCATCTTTAATAAACTTGATGGCCTTGAATAACTGTTTATATATGTACATGTATCTATCTCTTACCTGCCTGTTTGTCTGTGTTATTATTTTTGTTCCTGGTTCTATTGCTAATGAGAACATTGGCTAAAACATCTTGGAATCCTAGAAAGTGAATCCAAGGCTCTAGTTTTACCATTGGATAAATTAAGAGCTCTACAAAGATAATTAATAATATCTATTACTAACAGTTAATATAGATTAAGATATATATTTCATTAAGGTTTTTTATCATTACAATCAGAACAAACATCAGTATACAGCAAATAAGTAATCAATGTGAAGTACAGTGATGTACACATCTTCCTGGATACCAAATGGCTCCATATAAATGATTTTAAAATGAAAAAGAAATTTAGAGGCATAACTGTCATGCCTATAGTATAACTTTATGAGTAGAGACACATGATAAAGGTTTGTTCACATGAAACTATATTTCAAGTAGCAATGTTATCATTCTAGCATAATTTCATTACACTGCAAGTTAGATTACTTTGTTTTATTAATATTTAATTTAGGTTAATTTAGTAAAATAAAGTCTATAATATAAAATATTATAAAAGACAATAAATCAGTTTTAAGGCAGTTTAATCTCTTAATTAGTAAATGAATCATGAAACCATAATAGTGTAAATCAGAAATGTTAAATGTAGGATCCCTATCATGTCATATTTCAATTAACTTCAGAGGTAATAATCATTTTATTGTTATAAAATGATTACTATATTGTTAGAAATGTTTCCTGATTGAATGACTCCTTTTTACTTATTTTCATTTTGGTCAAAAAAGATTAAGGTGTGCACAATTTTATTATGCCAAGTAATTAGATGAATCAGTCAACATACTTCAGCTACATAACGTTTCCGATCTATCTTCATGCTAATCCTTATTGGCACATATTTCTATACAAATTCCTGGGTAAGAAACTAATATTCCTTGATTAATGAGAACTATAAAGTGTACCCTGACTTCTCATTTTTGTTTGGTGAAAAACAGTAAGTACTGAATAACAAAAAACACACAAGCAAAACAATCAAACACTCAAGCAAAGAGGGCTTAATATAGCCACATCAATTGCACACACATTATCTTGAACAATAACATGAAACTCACTTTTAAGACTTACTTTTGGAGACAACCAGCCACCTTCCTGGTGAGAGCACAGGGGTCCGCCCGGCCCGAGAGGTTTGTGCCTTAGGACCCAGCGGCAGGAGCCTCCTTGGCTCCAGGACTCCTCGGAGGGCAGGCTGCACGGGTGAGGGTGTGGAATACAGAGGCCAGCCGTTTCAGGGACAGGCAAGAGCCAGAGAGCTTCTGAGGAGGCACCATCTTCGGCTCCAGACAACTGGCTACCTTCCTGGTGAGAGCACAGGGGTCCGCCCGGCCAGAGAGGTTTGTGCCTCAGGCCCCGGCAGCAGGAGCCTCCTTGGCTCCGGGACTCCGCGGAGGGCAGGCTGCACGGGTGAGGGTGTGGAATACAGAGGCGAGCCGTTGCTGGGACAGGCAAGAGCCACAAAGCTTCTGAGGAGGCACCATCTTCGGCTCCAGACAACCAGCCACCTTCCTGGCCAAAGCAACAGAGCTTCTGGGAAAGATCCTGTTTTGGGCCTTCATCTCCAGCCAGGAGGAGGTCCAAACACCAGATAACTGTGCACCTTCCCTGAAAGAGGAGAGCTTGCATGCAGAGACTGCTCCGACCACTGAAACTCAGAGGAGAGAGCTAGTCTCCCACATCTACTGATAGAGGGTAACAAAATCAACAGAGGAACAATCTCTAAACAAAGACAACTATAAGGACTAACTCCAGAGATTGCCAGATGGCGAAAGGTAAACTTAAGAATCCTACTAACAGAAACCAGGACCACTCACAATCATCAGAACCCAGAAGACCCACTTCGCCCAGTCCAGGGCACCCTAACACACCTGAAAAGGTAGACCTGGATTTAAAAGCATATCTCATGATGATGGTAGAGGACATAAAGAAGCAATTTAATAACTCACTTAAAGAAATACAGGAGAACACTGCTAAAGAGTTACAAGTCCTTAAAGAAAAACAGGAAAACACAACCAAACAGGTAGAAGTCCTTATTGAAAAACAGGAAAACACACCCAAACAGGTGATGGAAATGAACAAAACCATACTAGACCTAAAAAGGGAAGTAGACACAATAAAGAAAACCCAAAGTGAGGCAACGCTGGAGATAGAAACCCTAGGAAAGAAATCTGGAACCATAGATGCCAGCATCAGCAACAGAATACAAGAGATGGAAAAGAGAATCTCAGGTGCAGAAGATTCCATAGAGAACATCAGCACAACAATTAAAGAAAATGGAAAATGCAAAAAGATCCTAACTCAAAACATCCAGGAAATCCAGGACACAATGAGAAGACCAAACCTACGGATAATAGGAGTGTATGAGAATGAAGATTTTCAACTCAAAGGACCAGCAAACATCTTCAACAAAATTATTGAAGAAAATTTCCCAAATCTAAAGAAAGAGAAGCCCATGAACATACAAGAAGCCTACAGAACTCCAAATAGACTGGACCAGAAAAGAAATTCCTCCCAACACATAATAATAAGAACATCAAATGCACTAAATAAAGATAGAATACTAAAAGCAGTAAGGGAAAAAGGTCAAGTAACATATAAAGGCAAGCCTATCAGAATTACACCAGATTTTTCACCAGAGACTCTGAAAGCCAGAAGAGCCTGGACAGATGTTATACAGACACTAAGAGAACAAAAATTCCAGCCCAGGCTACTATACCCAGCCAAACTCTCAATTACCATAGATGGAGAAACCAAAGTATTCCACGACAAAACTAAATTCACCCATTATCTCTCCACGAATCCAGCCCTTCAAAGGATAATAACAGAAAAAAACCAATACAAGGATGGGAACCACGCCCTAGAAAAAAAACAAGAAGATAATCCCTCAAAAAAACTAAAAGAAGACAGCCACAAAAACAGAATGCCAACTCTAACAACAAAAATAACAGGAAGCAACAATTACTTTTCCTTAATACCTCTTAATATCAATGGTCTCAACTCCCCAATAAAAAGACATAGACTAACAAACTGGCTACACAAACAAGACCCAACATTTTGCTGCTTACAGGAAACTAATCTCAGAGAAAAAGATAGACACTACCTTAGAATGAAATGCTGGAAAACAATTTTCCAAGCAAATGGTATGAAGAAACAAGCTGGAGTAGCCATCCTAATATCTGATAAGATTGACTTCCAACCCAAAGTCATCAAAAAAGACAAGGAGGGACACTTCATACTCATCAAAGGTAAAATCCTCCAAGAGGAACTCTCAATTCTGAATATCTATGCTCCAAATACAAGGGCAGCCACATTCATTAAAGAAACTTTAGTAAAGCTCAAAGCACACATTGCACCTCACACAATAATAGTGGGAGGCTTCAACACACCACTTTCACCAATGGACAGATCATGGAAACAGAAACTAAACAGGGACACAGTGAAACTAACAGGAGTCATGAAACAAATGGACTTAACAGATATCTACAGAACATTTTATCCTAAAACAAAAGGATATACCTTCTTCTCAGCACCTCATGGTACCTTCTCTAAAATTGACCACATAATTGGTCACAAAACAAACCTCAACATATACAAAAATATTGAAATTGTCCCATGCATCCTATCAGACCACCATGGTCTAAGGCTGATCTTCAATAACAAAATAAATAATAGAAAGCCAACATTCACGTGGAAACTGAACAACACTCTTCTCAATGATAGCTTGGTCAAGGAAGGAATAAAGAATAAAATTAAGGACTTTTTGGAGTTTAATGAAAATGAAGCCACAACATACCCAAACATATGGGACACAATGAAAGCATTCCTAAGAGGAAAACTCATAGCTCTGAGTGCCTCCAAAAAGAAACTAGAGAGAGCACACATTAGCAACTTGACAACACACCTAAAATGTCTAGAAGAAAAGGAAGCAAATTCACCCAAGAGGAGTAGAAGGCAGGAAATAATCAAACTCAGTGGTGAAATCAACCAAGTGGAAACAAGAAGAACTGTTCAAAGAATCAACCAATCAAGGAGCTGGTTCTTTGAGAAAATCAACAAGATAGATAAACCCTTAGCCAGACTCACTAGAGGGCACAGGGAAAGCATCCTAATTAACAAAATCAGAGATGAAAAGGGAGGCATAACAACAGATCCTGAGGAAATTCAAAACAGCATCAGATCCTTCTACAAAAGGCTGTACTCAACAAAACTGGAAAACCTGGACGAAATTGACAAATTTCTGGACAGATACCAGGCACCAAAGTTGAATCAGGATCAAGTTGACCATCTAAACAGTCCTATATCCCCTAAGGAAATAGAAGCGGTTATTAATAGTCTCCCAGCCAAAAAAAGCCCAGGACCAGACGGGTTTAGTGCAGAGTTCTATCAGACCTTCAAAGAAGATCTAATTCCAGTTCTTCACAAACTATTCCACAAGATAGAAGTAGAAGGTACTCTACCCAACTCATTTTATGAAGCCACTATTACTCTGATACCTAAACCACAAAAAGACCCAACAAAGATAGAGAACTTCAGACCAATTTCCCTTATGAATATCATGCAAAAATCCTCAAAGTTCTTGCTAACCGAATCCAAGAACACAGCAAAACCATCATCCATCCTGACCAAGTAGGTTTCATCCCAGGGATGCAGGGATGGTTCAATATACAGAAATCCATCAATGTAATCCAGTATATAAACAAACTCAAAGACAAAAACCACATGATCATCTCGTTAGATGCTGAAAAAGCATTTGACAAAATCCAACATCCATTCATGATAAAAGTCTTGGAAAGATCAGGAATTCAAGGCCCATACCTAAACATGATAAAAGCAATCTACAGCAAACCAATAGCCAACATCAAAGTAAATGGTGAGAACCTGGAAGCAATCCCACTAAAATCAGGGACTAGACAAGGCTGTCCACTCTCGCCCTACCTATTCAACATTGTACTTGAAGTCCTAGCCAGAGCAATTAGACAACAAAAGGAGATCAAGGGGATACAAATTGGAAAGGAAGAAGTCAAAATATCACTTTTTGCAGATGATATGATAGTATATATAAGTGACCCTAAAAATTCCACCAGAGAACTCCTAAGCCTGATAAACAGCCTCGGTGAAGTAGCTGGATATAAAATAAACTCAAACAAGTCAATGGCCTTTCTCTATACAAAGAATAAACAGGCTGAGAAAGAAATTAGGTAAACAACACCCTTCTCAATAGTCACAAATAATATAAAATACCTTGGCGTGACTCTAACTAAGGAAGTAAAAGATCTGTATGATAAGAACTTCAAGTCTCTATAGAAAGAAATTAAAGAAGATCTCAAAAGATGGAAAGATCACCCATGCTCATGGATTGGCAGGATCAACATTGTAAAAATGGCCATCTTGCCAAAAGCAATCTACAGATTCAATGCAATCCCCATCAAAATTCCAACTCAATTCTTCATCGAATTAGAAAGGGCAATCGGCAGATTCATCTGGAATAACAAAAAACCGAGGATAGCAAAAACTCTTCTCAAGGATAAAGGAACCTCTGGTGGAATCACCATGCCGGACCTAAAACTGTACTAAAGAGCAATTGTGATCAAAACTGCATGGTACTGGTATAGTGACAGACAAGTAGACCAATGGAACAGAATTGAAGACCCAGAGATGAATCCACACACCTATGGTCACTTGATCTTTGACAAGGGAGCTAAAACCATCCAGTGGAAAAAAGACAGCATTTTCAACAAATGGTGCTGGCACAACTGGCGGTTATCATGTAGAAGAATTCGAATTGATCCATTTCTATCTCCTTGTACTAAGGTCAAATCTAAGTGGATTAAGGAACTCCACATAAAACCAGAGACACTGAAACTTATAGAGGACAAAGTAGGGAAAAGCCTTGAAGATATGGGTACAGGGGAAAAGTTTCTGAATAGAACAGCAATGGCTTGTGCTGTAAGATCAAGAATCGATAAATGGGACCTCATAAAATTGCAAATCTTCTGCAAAGCAAAAGACACCGTCAATAAGACAAAAAGGCCACCAACAGATTGGGAAAGGATCTTTACCTATCCCAAATCGGATAGGGGACTAATATCCAATATATATAAAGAACTCAAGAAGGTGGACTCCAGAAAATCAAATAACCCCATTAAAAAATGGGGCTCAGAGCTGAACAAAGAATTCTCACCTGAGGAATACCGAATGGCAGAGAAGCACCTGAAAAAATGTTCAACATCCTTAATCATCAGGGAAATGGAAATCAAAACAACACTGAGATTCCACTTCACTCCAGTCAGAATGGCTAAGATCAAAAACTCAGGTGACAGCAGATGCTGGCGAGGATGTGGGAAAGGGGAACACTCCTCCATTGTTGGTGGGATTGCAAGCTTGTACAACCACTCTGGAAATCAGTCTGGCGGTTCCTCAGAAAATTGGACATAGTACTACCGGAGGATCCCGCAATACCTCTCCTGGGCATATATCCAGAAGATGTCCCAACCGGTAAGAAGAACACATGCTCCACTATGTTCATAGCAGCCTTATTTATAATAGCCAGAAGCTGGAAAGAACCCAGATGCCCCTCAACAGAGGAATGGATACAGAAAATGTGGTACATTTACACAATGGAATACTACTCAGCTATTAAAAAAATGAATTTATGAAATTCCTAGGCAAATGGATGGACCTGGAGGGTATCATCCTGAATGAAGTAACCCAATCACAAAGGAACTCACACAATATGTACTCACTGATAAGTGGATATTAGCCCAGAAACTTAGGATACCCAATATATAAGATACAACTTGCCAAACGCATGAAATTCAATAAGAATGAAGTCCAAAGTGTGGACACTCTACCCTTTCTTAGAAATGGGAACAAAACACCCATAGAAGGAGTTACAGAGACAAAATTTGGAGCTGTGACGAAAGGATGGACCATCTAGTGATTGCCATATGCAGGGATCCATCCCATAATCAGCTTCCAAATGCTGACACCATTGCATACACTAGCAAGATTTTGCTGAAAGGACCCAGATATAGACGTCTCTTGTGAGACTATGCCGGGGCCTAGCAAACACAGAAGTGGATGATCACAGTCAGCTATTGGATGGGTCACACGGCCCCTTATGGAGGAGCTAGAGAAATTACCCAAGGAGCTAAAGGGAACTGCAACCCTATAGGTGGAACAACAATATGAACTAACCAGTACCCGGGAGCTCTTGTCTTTAGCTGCATATGTATCAGAAGATGGCCTAGTCGGCCATCACTGCAAAGAGAGGCCCATTGGACTTGCAAACTTTATATGCCCCAGTACAGGGGAACGCCAGGGCCAAAAAGGAGGAGTGGGTGGGTAGGGGATTGGGGGGGTGGGTATGGGGGACCTTTGGGATAGCATTGAAAATGTAAATGAGGAAAATACCTAATAAAAAAATGGAAAAAAAAGACTTACTTTTGGTTTACATTTATATGAATATATGTGGGTATGTTCACATAAAAGCCCTAGGAATTCCTAATAAGGTGTCAAAAACCCTTGAGCTAGATTTATAGGCAATTCTAAACCACCCAATATGGGTTCTAGAACCCAAACTTGGGTCCAGTAGGACAGCAGAGATTCATCCATTGACTCATCCTTCCAGCTCCATAAATGTCACTCAAGAACCTTCCTATGGCAGCCGAGGAAGCAAATGCAAATTCCACAGCCCAACATTAGTCAGAGAGGGCACCCAAATTAGAGAACTCCCTTAGAGTTTGGGGGAACCCCACAGAGGAGGTGGAGGAAGAATTGTAGGACCCAGAGAGTAATAAAAAAAAAAAAAAAACTTCAGGAGAACATGGCCAACAGAATTAACTAAGTAGGGCTCATAGATGCTCATGGAGGCTGAAGGGGCAAACAGAGCCCCCATGAGTCTACACTAGATCCTCTGCAAGTATGTTATAGTTATTAGATTGATGGTTTTGTGGTATCCCTAATACTGGTAGTAGGGATATGTCTGACTCATTGATCTGCATCTGTGGTCCTTTTCCTCTTACTTGGTTGTATCACCCAGACCTGATATGAGGGTTGGTGCCTAGTCTTATTGTAACTTATTAAGTATATAGTTTGAAGGGAAACATACATAGGAAGAGTAGATCTGGGAGAGAAAGGAGGATGTGGGGGGAATTGAAGGAGTGGGAGGAGGAGAGACTGTGGTTGTGATGTAATGTATGAGAGAAGAATTGAAAAAAATTGTTAGCCTCAGTTTTCTCATCTAAAATTTAATCTATAAATACTTAAATGGCAAAGTCAATATAAACTATCAAGTACCATTAAGCCACAATAGGAATCGGTATACGTGAGCCTTTATTTTCATACTTCTGAATATTGAGCTGAGAAAAAAACCAAGAAACATTTTTTGAAAATATTGACATAGTGAAATAAAGATGAATGAGTATTCTGCTTTTACTTTCGCTCACATTCATTTACCTATCAGCTGTCTAAACTGAATGTGTGCTAAGCTTTTCGGTGCTCCATAGCAAACCAAACTTACCATAGAACTACAAAGTTGCTCAAAGATTTTGTACATCTTCTTATAACTCATCTTGTAAACACTCCATAGCATTCCATTTTAATAGAAGTCTTAGGCTTTCTTTTAATTCCTCTTTTGTTTTGTTTTCTAGTTTCCTCAATAATAGTAGAATGAATGGCTTATTTGGGCTTTTCTAAGAATTCAGTAACTTTCAGAATATTCTGTAGAGAGATATTATTTAGCAATTTCCTCTAAAGTTGTACTCAAATGGAAGCTGTTATTACTGTAATTGCTATCCTACTTTAGGTTATAAACCAGTGTCAATATGAACAGGAAGACACTACTTAATAGCTGATGATCAGAGTAAGACACCTTAATGTTAAGTATTTCATTTTACAAAAGGACACAGGGAAGCTTCTGTATAATGGCTGATTAATGCATTAATTATATACTTGGGAAGAAATGGACATCAATAAAGAATGATATGATCCCAGTGACCACATGCTTTTAAAAAGATCATAATGAATTCTACACTTTCAAATTAATTCACTGTTTTTTCTGTAAACTTAATTTTTGTATGGGACAGGATGAAAGATGAGGTCATTCTCTGAAGAGAAGTAGATAGGCTAAAATTTATTTCAGCTGAGGCACAATAATATCAATGTACAGACAACACACCTGTGCAAATTTTAGAGCTGTAATTAGAACGCCGCATGCATGATTCTTAGTTTCAGAGTAGAAATGCTGTCTGTCTGCTTTCTTCCATATAAACAGTCCCAGAAGCATCTACACCAGACTGCTACTGGAAAGAGAAATAAATGAGAACAACAAATATTTACTACTTATTTTAGTTTCGTGCAAGCCTGGAAAATATAGTACACATAAACACTTACTATTTCCCTACAATGAGATTTCATTTAAAATGCTCACTTACAGATATATAACGTCACCAAAATTTCATTCTTAGAAACAATTGAAAATTAGCTGGTCAAGTACTCTGTGATCTGCATCATCATGACTTCAGCAATCCATAAAACCATTTTTCTCTAGGAACTATTTTAGGGATTTTAGATATATAGTCTAAAATAAATCATAATTTTTAACATTAAAAACCACAATGAATAATTGCATTTTTCTTTCCTTTCTTTTTAAAAATGAATACATTGAATTTGTAACAGTGGTTGAAACTTTCCAGATACACATGAAAATATAAATAATATTGTATATCATATATAACTATCTATTATGTCATATGTTTTTATGTATGTATTCACTCATCTCCATATATATGAATGTCATATTTATATACATAACTTATTAATATATTTGATTAATTTAATGATATAATTACATATATTGCATCTATGCACATGTATATGTATGTGTGTGTATATATATGCTACTCACATATATAATATCATGTTGGTGGGTGTAGTTTCTTATAATCCTCAACCAAGGACAACTCCAACAACTTTTAACTACCCATCAAAGAACTCAACAGTAAGTTTTTCATGCCTGGTACTGGTGGTTTTGTTAGACAATGGCTGCTGTGGGGAGAATTGTCAACTCACTTGGTATAACTTCATTGAATATATGCATGTATCTTTATATAGATGCATATACACATACTTTTAGCTACTGAATATAATTTTTGGAAAACGTAAAATAAAACAGTTCCTTGGGCACTTATATAGTATCATTAGTTTTATTCGGTCCTCTTCTCTAGTTCCTTCTCTTTCTGTATTGACTTCCCTCCCCCCTCCTCAGTTACATCTTCCATCGCCATTTTCTCATTCCCTTTTCCTATCACATGATTCTGCCCGTTTTCCTTGCTCTCTCCCCTCCTGGTACCTTTTTACATTCTTGTTTTCTGCAAAATATTATAAATGCCCTTCAAATTGAAATAAGTGATGCAGATGTACAGAATACTTGTCAGATGTAGATATAAATGAAATTATGAAATTTGCAGATAAATAGATGGACCTACAAGAGATTCTGTTTGAATAAGGAAAATTAAGACCCAGGAAGACAACTGTCACATTTTCTCTTTCATCTTCAGCTCTTGCTCCAAATCTTCAGATGCGAGGATATGACTGGAATAATCTATACTTTTGTACATATTGTGATTCAACCAAGTGATTAAACATATGGTTCTTTATGTTCTTTGTGTTCCTTAAAGTTATAGTAACTCAAGGGATTGTTGTTAATTGAAGGTACTCATTAAAAGTCTGGTGACTGAAGTAAGAGAGTGTAACACTTTTGAGTTACTAATGAGTTTAATATAGTTTATTTCTGTTCCTGTGGGATTTTTAAGCATGCTTTAATATTCTTAATGAACTAAATAATAAGGCATTAATCGTATCATTTGAGAATATGCATATTTACATTTTAACACTTACATGTTGCTAGACTACTGCCCAATATGCTGGTAGCAATTTATTTTGTCTTTGAATGTCTTCTCTTCCAGTGCTTTGATTCTATGAATAATTCTAGGTTGATCTAATTGCCTATTGTCTCCCCACACCTGCGTTAAACACAGAGTCAAGACCATTATAGTGGATTTGTCACTGTTTCTCCATTATAGGTGCTCATCAAGCACTGTCACTCAGCAATGATAAATCATCAATGTATGCAGCTCTACATTATGCCATTTATTCTATTTTTTCTTCTTGTTTCCCTGGATACTCTTTCTATATTCCTCAAAGCTATTAATTTGCCTCACATCCTGTCTTTGATTCATCAATATTTGTCTAATATGATGTTTTATTCGAAATTTCTACTCTCTTTGAATGTATCAAAGCCCCATGCTAAATAAACAAACCCAACAGGGTCTCTAATAATTATTTATCGAATTCTTATGACATTATTATTGCTGAACATCTAAAAAGATACCTCTTTTCCTTAAGTTAGACATAAAATGCTAACTAGAACATAGACGGGTGTTTTATAACCTGAATCTATCAGTTTAACATTAACCAGTGCTCACTGAAGAAAGGCTGACACTTTAGAATGTGTTTCATATACATATGTGGGGGGTGGGTGTGAACAGACAGCCTTGTCCCAGGCAAGCATAGTCCTGGAACCACAGAGACCAGGTGGGTGGTGATTTCTGCCTTCATGGGACTGTAGGAGTTCGGCCATGCATCCTGGACCCCTAGCTCTTTTTGCAGCTACAGCCTCCCACAGTCACTGGCAGAGATGTGTGTGGCCATCAGTCACAGAGGAGCAGCACCAAGCCCTCCCACATGAAAATAAGGTTTCCCCAAAGCTCTCAGACCAAAGCAATGAGAAATACCTGTTGTCAAACCATGACTCACCCCCAAACTATATGTAAGAATCCTATCTGGAAGGGTTAAAGGTGTGCGAGAACTACTCTGATGTCCAAGAGTTTCTGTCCTAAGAGCTGTAACACTTGGGAAGAGGTCTGCTCTGCTGAAACACCATCTGAAGCTCCACCGCACTCCTCACTGGCTAGTCAGTCTTTTGTTGGCCAAGTGCAGGGCTGCGTGGAATAACCAGAGTGCCTGCACTCGCTTACTTTCACCAGAACCCTCGAACCAGGCCTGCCCAGAGATCTTCATGGAAAGCCTCTGGTACACAGGCCCACATACATAAAATATAGAAGGATGAATCTTATTATCTCATTCATATATCTCCCTATTCAAATATTCAACAGCTACAATTTGATGTTTTATATTCACTGTCTATATGGCCCACTGTGGAGAGCCGTGAGCAATCGCCATCATGAGCCTCTGCTGTGCCTAACTGGTAAACAAGTAATGTGCGCAGGTGCAAGAGTAAATTCGTGCCAAGTCACTGCCCATCCAGGGGCTTAGTAGTGGGGTAATGAGTGAGCAGCTAATCAGGAGCTGACACGTCACACGGAAGGGTATATAAGTAGCACCATTTTCCTTGTTCGGGGTCTTCCTTCAGATGAAGCAATAAAGCTTTGCCGTAGAAGAATCCGGTTGTCCGAGTGAATTCTTGCTGGCGAGATACTAGCTCAGGATAGCCCACATAACCTTTAAAATTGTATCCTCTATCTCTCTGTCTGTCTCTTTTTGTCTCTCATTTGATCTTTATCTTTCTAGGTCTCTCTTCGATTGTATGTTTGTGTACGTGTGCTTCCTTCTTGGATCATGAAATTGACTCACTTAGCTGCTGAACCCATGAGCTGACTCAAGGCTAATTTTCTTCTCTAGTCTCTATAATAATTATCTCTCCACCCTGGAGCAAAACTCAAGTAACATTTCCTTGGACTATTGTTTCCATGTCATATTCATTAACAAAATAAATCTGATTGATTGCTCAATATGTTTCCAGAGTGGTACTCACGTCAGCTTCACAGGTGCAAATCACTTTATTCAGGGTATGTTATCTTTACTCCTGTCATCTCTTTTTAGAGGAATTTAATCCAAATAACAAAATTTATTTCTCGTCATCTGCTTTTTGCAATACCTACCCTCCACACTTAACCACATAACAATGTAAAACAATTTCAGTATGTAAAAAACGTATTGCAGTGGTCCAATATATACATTATCTTTGTATTCTTTCACGTTACATCAAGAAACTCATATACTTTTTGAATCACTCCTACTTTTTTTAACTGGATATTTTCTTGATTTTCAAATGATTTCCCCATTCCAGGTCTTCCATTTAGAAACCCCCCATCCCATCCCTCCTCCTCCTGCCTCTATGAGAGTGCTCACCCATACACCCATTCCTATCCTCCTACCCTGGCATTCCCCTACACTGTGGCATTGAACACTCTCAGGACTAATGGCCTCTCATCCCACTGATGTCCAACAAGGACATCCTCTGATATATTCAGAAAACTGTAACACACACCATTAGAAATATTACCATAAAAGTCAAATGCTAAACAAATCCCTTGACTTTTTGGTTAATTCATTCAATGCACATTACCTAATCTTTCATTTGGTTTAAGCCAATACTAGACTAAGACCACTTTTTACTTCTTGATTCCTTATGCTTCACCTGTACACAAAACAAGAATAAAGTCAACCAACATGTGAATGACACTCTTTCAACTTGCTTCTAATTAGCATCATTTACTTTTATTTCCATGGAATATTAGCACTTACTCCCCCACTCATCTTTACACTGTGCAAAGCAAGAAAGTTTGTTAGGTTCATTTTTTTCTATCAAATCTCATAGCTTTATGGCAATATTTGTAAAGTGGGTAAATGAATAAAATATGAGTCAAAGCCATAGAAGGAGAAGAATGGAAAGAATCTTTGATTTTAACAAACTTAAACAGGACTAAGAATCCTTAGTCCATGAGTTAATTTTTAATAAAACATATTTATTTTGAGTAGTTGACCTGTATATATGTCTATACATAACAAACATTCAGTGTCAGTGGGGGCCAGAAGATTGCAATATTATTGTAAACAAACTCATGTTTGTCTCTGTCCTTCCCTGTAGAATGGCCACAATTTTATTTTTTAACCTTTAAGGAATATATATATATATATATATATATGTATATATATATATATATATATATATGATACAGTGGCCCCTGAGGAAAAAGCAGATAGTCATAATTTCAAAATAGAGAGGTGTAGGGCCATGAATGGGGAACAGGAACCTGAGTTCTAGTCTCAGTTCTGCCCCAGTAGATTTCAGAACACCTCTGATTAGGCCTTTCACATGTTGCATCAGGACATGTTCCATACTTTTATAACTTTGATTTTAATGAAATTATTGAAATGAAACAGTTTACTCTTTCTAATTTTGAAACTTTAAAGATATGGGGACTTCTAGGATTGTGAATTGCTCACTACTACTGGAAATAATATATTGTAATTAAATCATAAATTTTAAAAGCCTTAAAATTTTCTGTAAGAACACTCTTTTGTGTTATCATTTAAAAGAATTTGGCAGTCATATTCATATCATTGATTAAGTTTCTAACAGTGACAGCAAGGAAGTTCAGAAGTGTTAGGGATTTCAGGGAGTCACTCACAGCATTATCCTGATGATTTCATTTCCCCTTCTCATTATCATCACTGTCAAAATAATAGGTGCAATTTGTGTTATGTTCTCATTACACGCTTGAATATGGCACCGGGATTTCAATGAGTAATGTTCTCAAAGAATTAGAGACAGTGAGGTACTACACTGACCTTCTCAATATTCTATACACATGGGTGGCAGAAAATCACTTTTGAGAATGTGTTTAAATGCCCCCAACCCCACCAAATCCCTAACCAGCTACCAATGTTCCAACTTTAGTGAAGGGAACAGGCGAAATGATCAAACAGACAGCTGTAATTAGAACAAGCCTTCTAACTGTGAATGTACACATATATGTATAAAAATACACGTGTCCAACCACACATGGAAGTCATACAGTATTGAATGCATGCGGCAACTTTATAGCTTCATAGAATTATATCTGGAAGGTTATAACATACATCAAAATATCAAGTTCTCTACACTGCCAATTTTCGGCACTCTCTCCTTATACTCATGGAAGTCCACATATTTGCAATTATTGAATGAAATATAATTTATGCACTTGCTAGCAAACTCTCCTAATTATGCATTGAAAATTAGAAGTCGAGTTGATACTAACGAGAGTGGTGTGTTTAGGTTAAATAGCTTTAAGGAATTCTTTAGTTTCACTTTTACTCAAAGGCAAATGGAAAAAAAATAATCCAACACAAAATCTTAACAACTTTAAGCGATCACTTGGCACTGCATCCTTAATTAAAACATTTAACTGAATTGAACTTTCTTCGCCAACTTTCCTATTGTACACATACCTATTTTACAGACACCTAATACAGATTTCCAAGTTTTAATACAGATTTTAAAGACTATAATTTCTTGTATCATCTTTATGGATTTTGATGGCTTAATTGCTATGTTATGGCTGTACTTATCAGAAAGCATGGGAAAGTGTTAATTACTTTGTACTTTTGGTTAGTTATGAATTCCTGCAAAATTTAACATTCTCTTCAGGAGGAAATAAAATCCATGTGTATAATGTTACATAAAACTTAAAGAATGATTTAAAACAATTAAGTCAAAGGAACATGTAATCTATGTTCAAAACATTTGTAAGGTACATAAAATAAATTTTGATCCCAAAATTCTACAAAATAGTAATTTAAATCAGAATAAACCAGTGATGGATCTTGTGAGCATAGTGTGTGTGTGCATGTGTGTGTGTACAATTAAAAGTTATTTGCCAAGAGTTGAGGAAAAAAACAACAGAAACATATAAAGTAAATGTAAAATGGTCTTTATAATAAAATCATATATTGCAGCCACTCCTTCAAACTTATGTTACTTCATGACATCAATGATCTTGGTTCTAAGTAGAAATTATTCGCTAATAATCTCTATTGAAAAAAATCTAGGAATTGAGAATGTACTATTACCTGATATTATGCACTGGTTAACTCTGCTACATAGTTCTATTGAAAATAACCTGTGATTTTAAATTGAAATGCATCACACAATTAAGATACGTATTTTACAATTCATTGAGTAATTCAGGAACTTATTTTATTATTGAGTCTATCAATAAGCTACAGATGAAGGAAATTATTTTATTATTATGTGTATATATAGAAATAAAAAAACAGGCTGAAGTTAAAAATTTTAATGTGATGTATTAAATAGGAAAAGTTACTCCAAGGTACTTGAGCCAAGTTAAAAATATTTATAGTCTCATTATAGTGTTAAAAAATAGTCTTTAAAATCTACAGTAGACATTCTCTTATTAGGGGATTATATCATTAAAAGGCATCATAAATTTAAAATAAAATAAGTTGAAAGCAGATTTAATCTGTTATGCTGCCAATCACCGGAGTTACAGAGACACAATTTGGAGCTGAGACAAAAGGATGGACCATCTAGAGACTGCCATATGCGGGGATCCATCCCATAATCAGCATCCAAACGCTGACACCATTGCATACACTAGCAATATTCCGGGGCCTAGCAAACATAGAAATGGATGCTCACAGTCAGCTATTGGATGGATCACAGGGCCCCCAATGGAGGAGCTAGAGAAACTGACCAAGGAGCTAAAGGGATCTGGAACCCTATAGGTGGAACAACAATATGAACTACCCAGTACTCCTCAGAGCTAGTTTCTCTAGCTGCATATGTGTCAGAAGATGGCCTAGTCGGCCATCAGTGGAAAGAGAGGCACATTGGACATGCAAAGTTTATCTGCCTCAGTACAGGGGAACGTCAGGGCCAAGAACTGGGAGTGGGTGGGTGGGTGGGGGAGTTGGTGGGGGAGCGTGTGGGGGACTTTTGGGATAGCATTGGAAATGTAAATGAAATAAATACCTAATTAAAAAAAAAAAGAATTCACAGTTGTGTAACCTCAGGGTTTTGATGTTTCCTTTTGCCTCCCAGCCATTCCTAGCCACTATCCGACTGCATAGCATAACCTCGAAATCTTTGAGATTTCAGAATTTGCAGTCTAGCTATTGTGTGTTTGATTTTTGCATTGTAATAGAGCTAAAATAGGCGTACCAAAGCAGTTATCCATGTGCTACATATACTGAGAAGGTGAATAACACTGCCCACCTACTAGGCAAGGCTCTTTTTTTAACCAAATTTCTGTTTTCTGTAGTTTAGGCTACCTTCTTGCCTCTCCCAATGATTTCAGCTTCTATTGAGATATTCATATAGGAAATTTTAATGGTTTACATTTTAATTATTCTATGCTGTTACCCGCCATGGTTATATTTGATGAAGAGTAAAAACTCCAAGGCATGGGAGTTATTTTCTTTATAAAGGAATAACCTCTTCTAGATATTTAAATGCCAAAGTAAGTCAATCAAACTATAATTGACTCTAATTGGGACTCCCACAAGCTCTTCATATTTTACAGAAAGTGTCTGAAGTTAAAAAGAGGTGAAAAATTCAACTATAACTTTAAGTTTTGTAATATTTCTAAGAAAATAACTCAAAGCTTTAGCCACAATAAAAGCAGAGATAGCTCTATTTTTTTTTTAAATTTACCTGATTCATCCCAACATTTTTCTACTGTTCAACTAATTTTCTTGCAAAATCATGTAAAGTGATAAATTCTGTTATGTTTAGTACCCAAGTGAATGATTTCAGGCTTAGCGTGTAGCTTAGTTCATAAAGTGCTTCACTGGGATACATTAAGCTATGGGAACATCTTCCTAACTGAATAATAATACACTGTGTAGAAGTTAAGGCTGGTTCTTCTTCCCAACACCATATTCCAAGAAATAAGATTCAGACCTCAATATAGTTACAGATATCTTGGCAGTGTAGCCAGACTCTTCTCTGAATAGTTCATAACTTAAAATAGCCCAGCTGGACAGTGGTGGCGCATGCCTTTAATCCCAGCACTTGGGAGCCAGAGGCAGGAGGATTTCTGAGTTCAAGGCTAGCCTGATCTACAGAGTGAGCTCCAAGACAGTCAGGGCTACACAGAGAAACCCTGACTCAAAAAACAAAAAAAGAAAAAAAGAAAAAAAAAAAGAAAGGAAGAAAAGAAAAAAAAAGGAAGCCCATTTATTCTAACCTTCATTCTGTCACATTGCTGTTTACCTGTTTCCAAGCACCATTCCTCTTGTGGGAGTACAAACTTGTGCAAGGAACATTGTAACTGGTACTTTTATTCACTTGTAGTAATTATCATCTCAGAGGCTTCATGCTTTCTTTTTCTTTCTGAACTCTGACTGGCTGATTCATCTCAGCTACTCTGGCTCAGACTACTCTGGCTCAAACTTCTGTCAAAGCTGATTGATTCAATCTGGTTTCTATTGGCTTCTCACAGAGCTGCTTTGGAAATTTGTTCTAATCTTTTGGCACCTTCTTATTATTTGCCTTCAACTGCCTCTGCTGACCTGCACCAAAGGGCACAAAATTCAAAAGAACTCATCTCCACTGCCCTGCATTCACCGCACTGACTCCCAACTGACTGACAGAAAGCAAACAACAGATTGACAGAACTGCCTTTACTCTCCCTGTGCTTCGCTTTAATAGCTTTGCTCTTGAGAGTTGGCCATATCTTATGACTGTCTCATTCTGTCAAGTCTTTCTCAGATTCATCACTTTGTCTGCCCCTCAATTAGATGTTTGGCATTAAAGGTGTGTACTAAAGGCATGTCTCATTGCAGCCAGACCACACAGTTCTAGAAGATCTTTTGATGTAATCAGAAGAGTCATGTTTCTATATTAAAACTCTGCTACAGTAATGATCCTAAGTAAACAGAAAGCAGAAAAACTGGAGATACTGAGGTAATTAAGCCCTATGAAATCTTTCATGGAGGAACAGGATTTTCCAACTTCCTCTTCTGACTTTCAGTCTTGCTTTGGTCTGGTATTTTTTTCATTATGCCCTAATGCCACACTTTGGAACTAGAAAGCATATTCTGTGCCCTGATATATTGGTACTTTGTAACTTGCTTTGTAATTTTTCAAGGGTGGTAGAACTAAGGAATTGCCTTGAGTTTCAGAAGAAACTTTTGTTCTTTTAAACTGTGTTACTACTAAAAACACTAGAGACGGGGTTGGACTAAGTTCAGTTTCCATTGCACCATAGGACTATGGTGGCCAGGGAGTAAAACTATCTTATTTAAGTGAAAATGTTCCCAATCATATCAGGCACTTGAATACTTGGTTCCAAGTTGAATGTAGTGTTTGGGATGTTAAGTTGTATGGAATTTCTGGAGGAATTACATCATCACTAGATGTTGGACTTAGAAGTTTCTAAAAACTCATCCCATAAACTGAGCACCTGCTTTTTTTTTTTTTTTTTTTTTTGAAGGGAGCTCTCAGTTTCTACTCTTTCTGAACAGCCAAAGCATCACTAGCCTTCTGAAATCATAGGTTCTAAAATAATCTTTTTCTTCTATATATTTCCTTCATCATATTACTTTACCAGAGAAATAAATTGTAACTAAAATAATTTGTATGCATTGTACTGGCTGGTTTTGTGTCAACTTGACACAAGCTGGAATTATCACAGAGAAAGGAGCTTCAGGTGAGGAAATGCCTCCATGAGATCCAGCTTTAAGGCACTTTCTCAATTAGTGATGGGGGTTGGGGGAGGGCTTGTGGGTGGTATCATCTCTGGAATGGTAGTTTTGGGTTCTATAAGAAAGCAAGCTGAGGAAGCCAGGGGAAGCAAGTCAGTAAATAACATCCCTCCATGGCCTCTGCATCATCTCCTGCTTACTGGCCTGCTTGAGTTCCAGTCCTCAATTCATTGGTGCTGAACAACAACATGGAAGTGTAAACTGAATTAACCCTTTCCTCCCCAGCTTGCTTGTTTGTCATGATGTTTTGTGTAGAAATAAAAACCCTGAATAAGACATGCATATACATCCACAATTGAAATATACATATGAAATTCACAGTATAGATTTATACCTTTCCTCTTTTTAAAGTGAACACATAAGCATGTAAGAAGCAAGAGTTTACATATTACTCTGAGACTGACATTTCTATACATAAGTATGAAAACAGATGTTGATATATGTAGTCAGCTATGTTCTTGGTTCTTGACAAGAACCAAGATTAAATCAGAGTCTTTGTATGTCCATACTGAGAAGACACACTATGACCCGGAAAAATACATTTATTGTGTCATTTTGAAAGATCCTGACAGAATGTAAAAGAACACAGAAGCCCTGAAATTGGCAAATCCAACTAAAAATTAATTAAAAATTACATTATGCTTATAAACCCTAGAGTTCAGGACAGGTAAAAAAAAAATAAATAAATAAGACTCTAAAAAAAACTTGACTAAATTAATCTTAAAGACCGGCGGAAATTACTGGACAGCCCTCCTTCCCTTTGCCTTGTTCCGCGTCAGGAACACACTGGGAACATTTAAGCTTACTCCATATGAAATCCTGTACGGCTGGGGGGGGGGGGGGCGACGGACGGACACGACTCCTCCCGCTTACTGAAGTAGAGAGAGTGTTAGATCCTTTAAAATTTAACCCTGGTCCTTCATTGTTTACATGCATAAAAGCCCTAGGTGTGGTCAGAAAAACTGCCTAAGAGCAGCTCAAAGAGGCTTAAGAACCAGGAGACTTAATAATACCACACCAGTTCCAGGTGGAAGATGCAGTTCTCATCTGATAACATCGAGCTAAGAATCTAAAACCTTGTTAGAAATGCCCTTGCATCATGCTGCTGACCACCCCCACTGCTGTCAAAGTAGAAGGCATCTCTGCTTAAATTCATGCCTCTCACTTAAAGCGAGCTACTGAAAAATAAAACCTCTTGGTTGACCACCCTCATTTCTACTCTAATAGACCCTCTAATTATTTTGCTCTTACTGCTGATGTGTGGCCTGATAGTTCTTAATAAATTAGTAACCTTTATTTTAAAAAATTGGTGCTGTCCAGCTATTAGTACTAAGACAACAATGCCAGTCTCTGCAGAACCTTAAAAAATATTTGCAGTTTAGTTCCAAGATTAGAACTAGTAACTAGAAGAAGTGGGGAATGAAAGATCCTGACAGAATGTAAAAGAACACAGAGGCCCTGAAATTGGCAAGATAGACGTCAGTGTTAGCAGAACTAGCTTCACTGATTTAGAAAAATAGAGGTGCACAATGATCTAGCCACTCCTTGAACCTGTGTGTCTGCCAATGTTTTGACCGTTCCTTGACCCATGTGTGTGTTCACTGATGAAGCCCATTGCCAGGTATTTGTGATATTGGTTGCTGAAAAAGAGTCAGAAAGTCTCCCCAGCAACCACAGCCTGGACAATCCTGAGTTGCTGCACCTGCACCAGACTCTTTCCTTGTACCCCTCCCATACCCATTTCTTGAGAACAGACATTGTTTAGATCTGAAAATCCCCTACTCTCCCCCTTCTCCTTTCCCCCCTGAGGGCCTATAAAAACTGGGACCTCTTTCCCCTCGAGGTCGACTCCTCTATCCCTGTGTGGGATATGAGTTGTCCCCAGAGCTCTGGCTTTCCCCAATAAAGCCTCATGTGGTTTGCAACAAGCTCGATCTATCATGAGTTCTTGGGTGTCCGCTATTGTCCTGAGGCCTGAGCGAGTGGCTCCTTTCAGATTCTTTCAATTTAATTTTATATAATATAAATTTAAAACATTAAAATGCTAAAGAAAGGGAAATTGTATTTTATTAATATAATTTAAATTAATTATAAGTGTTATTTTGATTAATTAATAACATATATCTGTTATTATTATGGTATCCGGTAACACATTTTCTGTACTCATTTCTCTTTTTATCTCAAATATAATTCTATAGTGTTATACTCAAGATATTACATCAAATTAACACTATAATCGAAATTTTCTATTACAGCCACAGATATTTTATATTTACAATTTAAAAGATTATTTTCCCATAGAATAATTAATTTTGTCTTTCTGACTAAATCACAAGAATATTAGTTTTTATACCTAAAGAGGACACTGTGTTGCATAGAAATGTGGAAAATGTAAACATTTCCTCTTTATTTTTTTTTATTAGAGATATTCTTTATTTACATTTCAAATGTTATCCCCTTTACTGGTTTCCCCTTTGAAAACCCCCTATCCCATCTTCCCTCACCCTGCTCACCAAGCCACCTACTCCTGCTTCCCTATCCTGGCATTACCCTACACTGGGGCATTGAGCCATCACAGGACCAAGCGCCTCTCCTCCCATGGATGTCCAACAAGGCCATCAGCTTCTTCATATGCAGCTGGAGCCATGGGTCCCTCCATGCGTACTCTTTGGTTGGTGGATTAGTCCCCGGAGCTCTGGGGGTACTGGTTGATTCATATTGTTTTTCCTCTTATGGGGATGCAAACCCCTTCAGCTCCTTGGGTCCTTTCTGTAGCTCCTCCATTTGGGACCATGTGCTCAGTCCAATGATTGGTTGTGAGTATCCACCTCTGTATTTGTCAGGCACTGGCAGAGCCTCTCAGGAGACAGCTATATCAGACTCTTGTCAGCAAGCACTTGTTGGCATCCACAATAGTGTCTGGGTTTGGGAACTATATATGGGATGAATTCCCAGGTGGGGTAGTCTCTAAATGGCCTTCCCTTCAGTCTCTGCTCTGCACTTTGTCTCTGTATCTCCTCCAATGGGTATTTTCCCCCCCTCTAAGAAGTACTGAAGTATCCACACTTTAGTCTTCCTTCTTCTTGAGCTTCATGTGGTCTGGGAATTGTATCTAGGGTATTCTGAACTTTTG
Source organism: Mus musculus (assembly GCF_000001635.26). Taxonomy (NCBI): domain Eukaryota; kingdom Metazoa; phylum Chordata; class Mammalia; order Rodentia; family Muridae; genus Mus; species Mus musculus. Next base: position 101,732,393 of record NC_000074.6, read on the forward strand.
GGCTAAGATCAACTTATCAGTGAGGGCATACCACATGTGTTCTTTTGTGATTATGTTACCACACTCTGGATGACATTTTATAGTTCCATCCATTTGCCTAAGAATTTCATGAAGTCATTGTTTTTAATAGTCATTGTTTTAATAGTAGTACTCCATTGTGCAAATATACCATATTTTCTATATTTGTTCCTTTGTTGATGGACATCTGAATTCTGTCAGGCTTCTGGCTATTATAAATATTGCTGCTATGAACATAGTGGAGAATGTATCCTTATTACATGTTTGAGCATCTTCTGTGTATATGCCCAGGAGTGTTAGTGCAGAGATCAGACCTTCAAAGAAGACCTAATACCAATACTCTTCAAACTATTCCACAAAATAGAAACAGAAGGAGCACTACCCAATTCATTCTATGAAACCACAATACCCTTAAATCCAAACCACACAAAGACCCAACAAAGAAAGAGAACTTCTGACCAATTGTCCTTATTATGATGAAAAAATACTCAATAAAATTCTTGCAAACTGAATAAAAAAACACATCAAAACAATCATCCGTCATGATCAATTAGGCTTCACAGGGATGTAGTAGGGATGGGTCCATATACAGAAATCCATCAACATAATCCACTATATAAGTAAACTCAAAGAAAAAGAAAACACACACACACACACACACACACACACACACACAAACATTTCATTAAATGCGGAGAAAACATTTGATAAAATACAATACCCCTTCATGATAAAAGTCTCAGAAAGATCAGAAGTTCAGGCCCATACCTAAACATAGTAAAAGCAATATATAGCAAACCAGTAGCCAACATCAAACTAAATGGAGAGAAATGAATCAATCCCACTAAAATCAGGGACTAGGTAAGGCTGCCCATTCTCTCTGTACCTATTCAATATAGTATTCAAAGTCCTAGCCAGAGCAATTAGATAGCAAAAGAAGGTCCATGGAATACAAATTGGAAAGGAAGAAGCCAAAATATCACTATATGTAGATGATGTTATAGTATAATTAAGTGATGCCAAAAATCTCACCAGAGAACTGGTAAACCTGATAAACAACTTTAGCAAAGTGGCTGGATATAAAATTAATTCAAAAAAATCAGTGGCCTTCCTCTACTCAAAGGATAAACAGGCAGATAAAGAAATTAGGGAAATGACACCTTTTACAATAATCATGAATAATATAAAACACCTTGTTGTGACTTTAAGTAAGGAAGTAAAAGATGTGTATAACAAGAATTTCAAGTCTCTGAAGACATAAATCAAAGAAGATCTCAAAAGATGCAAAGATCTCACATGCTCATGGATTGGCAGGATTAATATGGTAAAAATGGCTATCCTGCCTAACGTAGTCTACAGATTCAATGCAATCCCCATCAAAATTCTTTTTTTTTTCTTTTTTTATTGGGTATTTTTTTTTCATTTACATTTCCAATGCTATCCCAAAAGTCCCCCACACGCTCCCCCACCCACTCCCACTTCTTGGACCTGTCGTTCCCCTGTACTGAGGCATATAAAGTTTGCACTACCAATGGGCCTCTCTTTCAACTGATGGCCGACTAGGCCATCTTCTGACACATATGCAGCTAGAGACATGAGCTCTGGGGGGTACTGGTTAGTTCATATTGTTGTTCCACCTATAGGGTTGCAGATCCCTTTAGTTCCTTGGGTTCTTTCTCTAGCTCCTCCATTGGGGGCCCTGTGGTCCATCCAATAGCTGACTGTGAGCAACCAGTTCTGTGTTTGCTAGCCCATCAGAATTCTAACTCAATTATTCATAGAGTTAGAAAGAGTAATTTGCAATTTCATCTGGAATAACAAAGAACCCAGGATAGCAGAAACTATTCTCAACATTAAAAGAACTTCTGGGAGTATCACAATCCCTGACCTCAAGCTGTATTACAGAGCAGTAGTGAAATAACCTTCATGGTATTGGTAGAAAAACAGGCATGTAGATCAGTGGAGCAGAATTGAATACCCAGAAATGAACCCACACACCTATGGCCACTTGATCTTTGACAAAAGAGGTAAAACCATCCAGTGGGGGGGGGGGGGATAGCATTTTTGACAAATGGTGCTGGCTCAACTGGTGGTCAGCATGTAGAAGAATGCAAATAGATCCACTCTTATCTCCTTATACATAGATCAAGTCCAAGTGGATAAAGAACCTCCACATAAAACCAGATAATCTGGTACTAATAGAAAAGGAAGTGGGGAAGAGCTTTGAGCACATGGGCACAGGGGAAAATTTCCTGAACTGAACACCAATGGCTTATGATCTAAGATCAGGAATCCACAAATATGATCTCATAAAATTGCAAAGCTTCTGTAAGGCAAAGGATGCTGTCAATAGGACAAAATGGCAACCACAGATTGGGAAAAGATCCTTACCAACCCTACATCTGATAGAGAGTTAACATCCATTATATACAAAGAATTCAAAAAATTAGACTCCAACGAACCAAATAACCCTATTGAAAAATGGGGTACAAAGGTAAACAAAGAATTCTCAACTGAGGGATACTGAAGGGCTGAGAAGCACCTAAAGAAATGTTCAACATCCTTAGTCATCAGGGAAATGCAGCTTAAAACAACCCTGAGATTCCAAATCATACCAGTCAGAATGGCTAAGATCAGAAATTCAGGTGACAGAAGATGCTGATGAGGATGTGGAGAAAGAGAAACACTCCTGTATTGCTGGTGGGATTGCAAGCTGGTACAACCACTCTGGAAATCAATCTGGAGGTTCCTCAGAAAATTGGATATAGTACTACCTGAGGACCCAGCTATACCACTCCTGTTTACACTCCTGTTTATGTTATTTTACATATTAAAATATTGACAAATAAAGGCCAAGAAAAGAGTCTGTAACTTAGAACTATAAAGCTATAAAATATAAATGAATATTATTTGGATGCACTCCAAGATATAAAAAAGAAAATGGTATTGACAATAAAAAAACCTAAAGAGAGAGAATTCAGTTCCTGAAGCTTATTCATGTATGGAAGCACTTCATGTAGAAATATCACTAGTGAAGGGGAAAATCTGTCCTCTAACTTCAAGTAAAAAAGTGAAATATTAATACTTAGGTTGACTGGTTATCTAGTAACTCTGGAGGTAGTTTTGTTATGTGTACTTTGAAGGGACTCTGGAATTCAATACTGAGTGCTAAAATATTGCTTTTGTATTTCAGTCAAGATCATCTTCCAGTATTGTGAACAAGAACATATATGGCTATAATACTGCGTTATGCTGGTCAATAAAGTAAGAAAAAAAAAAGGAAACCAACAAACCAACAAAACAAAGCAAAGCAGAAAACAAACAAACCATAATGCAAATATTTTTCAGTATTGTGTTAAAAACAAAATGAGTAGAAATTATACAAACTATTTTCAAAACTCTGCTCTGCTCTGCTCTTAAGTTTATTCAAACATTGTCTAAACCTGAGGTTCATGCTTCTTGGAAAAGAGAACCAAATCACTTCTGAGTGCTCATTTGTAAATATCCCTTTGCATAAGCACATTAATGATCAAATATTAGGTTACCCTTTTGTGACATTTTCTGAGCTTTAATTTTTATTTAATTGAAAGTATGTTAGAACTGCTGTAACATTTAGAAACATGGCTCAGGGAAGGACATACTCTGTCTTCTAAAGTACATATTTATCCACCAGCCTAACATTGTAAGACAACTGTGCTGTCTGTTTAAGAAAATTTTATAGATTTGATTTTAATGGATAAACTTATACTTTCTATTAATCATTCATTAACATAGGTAATAATTAAAAAAGAGATTAAGTAAATGTAGATTTTCAATTTAAAAGATATACCACAGCATGAAATTTACTCAGTCATATATCTCTATTTCCTCTTAAGTCACGAATATAAGAATTATCATTTGAAAGTCTAAAAGTAATAATTTTGCAAACCTCAAAAACCTTTTTCCTTTCATACCGACCAATGAATAATCATGGAAATAATGCAGAACTATTTGAAAGTCCTCATATCATACCTTTATTCTTGAAGGTATGAATACAGTTCTTAGCCATGTTGTATTGAAATTACATTCAAAAGCCTTATTTCCATGTCATTAAGGTGTTTCTGGTATGTGAAGCTTGGAGAAGAGTTTCAGATCACTTTATATCTCTTACCAAGAGTGAGAAAGGGACCAATATGCCCATATCTCACAAGAGGAAAATATCATTACAGGAAGCATCTATTTTGCTTTAGTGAAAGTTTTGTAGTTTCTCTTAGACAAAATTACATACTTATCTGTGTGTGTGTGCGTGTGTGTGTGTTATTTTGTTAATCTTTAAAGAATTTTAATGAACATGTTTTTCATTTTTATGTATTATATACCAGGACATTTGGTTTACGAAAGGTCCAACAATGATATGCAAATATGAGTACCTCACTATCTTAATAGTAGAGAAACAATCTAGTGTTATAGTGCATAGATCGACTATGAGGAATAAGACACTTCTTTGCAGTTCCTTTGCTCTTTGGCTGAGTTGTTAAAAGCAACAACTCGAAAGAAAAAAAGAATGAAGAGGAGAGGAGAGGAGAGGAGAGGAGAGGAGAGGAGAGGAGAGGAGAGGAGAGGAGAGGAGAGGAGAGGAGAGGAGAGGAGAGAAGAGAAGAGAAGAGAAGAGAAGAGAAGAGAAGAGAAGAGAAGAGAAGAGAAGAGAAGAGAAGAGAAGAGAAGAGAAGAGAAGAGAAGAGAAGAGAGCTAAACAATGGTGCTTCATTGGTCCAAACACAAGGTTACATCTTCAGCTTAAACAAAATCACATGAGCACTTTAGGAATGTGAAAATTAGAGATGAACAATTCAAGACTGAAGCTCAAAAGAAGCAAGCAACTTCTAGGGCCCAAGTACTTCTGAATATGAAACCAAGTCACAGGTATTTTGTTCAATTGCGCAATTTATGCTGCTGGACAGTGGTAGGACATATCTTCAATTCCATTACTTTGGAGGTAGAGGCAGGTAGATCTCTAAGTTAGAGGCTAGCCAAGACTACAGAGTCAGTTCTAGGACAGACAGGGCTCCACATGTCTCAAACCATGTCTCAAACAACAAATAAGCATACAAAGAACAGCAACAAACCAACCAACATTCATCATAGCACACACACACACACACACACACACACACACACACACACACACACTGATTTATTATGTTGATTTCTTATTTGCAGTTTGAGTGGTAATAGTGGTAAATATACAGCCTTCATAAGCACTCTTTGTAGAATCATAGAGAGAAGAACAAATAGCCCACACATTTTCTGTGTTCCAGTGACCAATGATTTTATCATTTTGAATCTAATGTTGGGTCTATGACCTACTACATCTTTTACCTTCATGTTGTTTTTACTTGATTGGATTTATCAAGCAAGCACATGAGCACACACGTGTGTATATGTGTGTCAATATATATGTGATGTATATGTGTGATATGTGTGTGTCTGTGTCCATGTCCATTGGTATATATGTGTATATGTTTATATGTTTTATGTATTTATGTACATATGCATGTTTGCACAAATATATACAGGTATATATAGGAAAATATTATATATGTATATGTATGTTTAGGTGAAATATATATGTGAGATTTGATGAACTAACTACCTGGTTTTTTAGTTAAATTTTTGCAATAAATGGAAAGCTGTAGGTGATTCTAGCAGAGTGCACAAATGTAATGCACAAAATAAATCATATTGTCCTAAAGTTGAGCATTGCCAATGAGCCACTCTAATATCACCCCTGATTCTTATTCCCTAAGTTCCACATCACAGATGAGAACTTCTTTGGTTCCATCTGTTCTTATTCTCAAATATTTTGATGTAGTTGTCAAAGGTTTCACAAGGAAGAGGGTGAAGTAGCCTGGTCAGGTTGTGACTAAAACTTTTCTCATCCATGTGAATTCTTTTATTAAAAAAGGTCTTCGAAGTTTGGACCCGAGAGCCAGGCTTAATTAAAGTGATTTGCTTTTAGGTTAGAATATGAATTGCGTCCTCTCACTCCAAGGCCTTGCCTACCACTGACAGGAAATAGAAAGTCTAGGCAGTCATTTTTTTTCTACAGAATTTGCCTCTTTTTCCTCAAATGAATAGCTTTAATTAAAATAACTTAGTGACCCTTTTCTTGCTCTCTTAGCTATAGGATAATTTTTTTTAAACAAGGCTTATATTTGCCCTTGGATAGTTAGAAAACTGCATTGAATTTTTTTCTCAGCAAATTATATTTTTACAGACTCTTTTTTTTCATCATGACTAGGCACTTCAGAAGGTATCAGTTATTTATATATGTCAACACAACAAACCTAACACATTTAAAACACCAGTGTTTTCCTGCATTTGAATTTTTGTACATAGCATATTATTAATGATTTAGTAGAATTCAATGAAATGAAAACTATCAGTTATAACCTATATCATTTGAGAATTTCAGATGATTCAAAGTTACTTGCAATGCAGTGAAACTATTTAAGAACATATTTTAAATTAAATGTACTTTTATATAATAGATGTGGCTGCTCAAAATAATAAAGAAGATGAGTATGTTTTGTAAAGACTCATTATGTATTCATTCAATCAAAAATATTTATTGAACCATATAGTATTCAAGGAATCACTTTGATGTGCCTTAGAGCCGTGACTAGGACTAACATATTTTCCTTCTTAAATAATAATATTCCTCATGAGGGAAATTATGCCCTAAGTTGCATATATATCAAAATATTTAAAATTATCATAAGTCATGTGTAAGGAAATAAATAGTTTTATATCCACAAATTTCAAACTGAAATAGAAATGGAGTGATTTTCTTAGCAGAAATAACAGCAGCATCAACAACAACAGATAATGCCTCATAGGGAAATCGCCATTTAATGTGAACAATTAGCTGTGTGGGAGTATGCAGGAAGGAGAAATTATTCCAGACAATCAAAATGGCAGGTGCATACTTCATGAAAGATCCTCAAAATGGATATTGAAGAAAACAAGAGGAAATAAAAGAAGTTAAAAGAAGTAAATACCGATGTACTATAATATGGATCAAAGCGTGCATGTTTCTGTGTATATTAATTACCATTCTCATTGTTACAAAATAAATGGAATAAACAACTTATTGGGGAAATTATTCTGGCTTATCATTTCAGAGCTGTCAGACCAGATTTGCAAGTGTGTGTGGTGGGACAAAGTTGTTCATAATTTAGCAACCAGGTAGTAGAGTGGGGATAGTGAAAAAGGCAAGACAAAATATACCTTCTTTCCTTCTCACTTGGTATCCTCCAAATAAGCCCTATCACTCATCTTTTACCACTTTCCATTAATGCCATTGTAATTTGAATCCATCGAGGTTTAATTGAGTCATTGTATTAGTTGCCTCCTGATGAAGTCATTACTGGAAGTTCCAACACATTCATGGATGCTCTAATACTTTCCTGCATGTTTCTTAGTACAGTCAAAGTGGCATTCAAGACAAACTATGGTAATTTTGTCCTCTGTCAACTTGACTTGACAACAATGTCCTCAAGCGCGTGCACTGAAGTCATGTGAAAGACTCCATTTAGTTCTAACCCAAATGGTCAATATTAACCATTTTTGTTTTTATTTAGATGCTTCCATTATTTTTGTCCAATATCAAATTTAAAAGGAGAATGCAAAGTGAATTTACTGGACATAAAATTTCAGCCACATTCCATGTGAGGGTAGTATGACTTTATAATAATTAATGACTAGCTGAGTTGTATCTAGAGAGATCAGAGCATATGTGGTCACTCCACTAAAAATACAACTTTAAGGGTGTAAAACTTGAAGAGGATTAAATGTTCTGATTTAAACATGTGATGCTTAGAATCACTGTAACAAATCAGGAATAGATACCAAGTGGACAGTTTCATATTTACAAACATACTCAAATCTACTCAAACAGGATGCAGAAGATGACCTCAGGCCTCCATGGTGTATATACAAATTTGAGAATCCACATTTTATACAGTGTATAGCAAAGAAGATTGAGAGCTGAAGGAAGAGCATGGATAGATATTCATGTTGATATAAATATTGTAGAAAGCAATGACAGAACATTTTAATAAAGTATAGCTCAAGTAACTAAAATGATGTTTGGTTAGGAATGTCTGTGGCACAGTGTACATTATATCTATGTTACCTTTCAAGAAGAATAAGAAGTGCTGAAAGTTACAGAAGGAGAGAAGAAAGATTTCTGGTTAGATCAGAACCAACATCAACCCTCTCAAGTCCTCTCATTCTGGCTATCCAGACAGAAACACCAGAGACTGGTTTCTCCATGGCGAACAAAGGAGGGCAACTATGTCTGAATTGATGGTGCATTAGCAGTTCACATGTTCTGTATTGCCTCCTTCTCTTGAATTTCTTAAGACATTCTTGAAGTTGTTCTCTGTACTTAATGTTGCATTTGTGCATTAAGAAACTTTTGGAACACAGAAGTACAGTTCTCTAAATATCCAAATAATGGGAGAGTTAAAAATCTTAGCCAAAGTGTATTCTTCAAAGAAGTATCCTTTCCAGAAGATGACTCTGAAACAACAGTACACAGAAAAGCCACCCTTCTCCATTGTCCTGTCCCCTAGCATGCTCTAGGTTCCTTCATAAAATGCACATGCCTTACTTTGTTTGTTTGCCTATTGCCTTCCTTGCTCACTGCCAAATTCAAGAAAATCAGAACATTGAACTGTTACTCATTCTCTATTGACAGTCTCTGGATGAAAGTCAATTCAGACCGCTTAATCAATACAAACCTATTGAAGGAGTGATTGAATGGATTGTTGCTGTAAACAAACTTCAGAAGTGGCCCAAGAGTGGCGATTTGTACACAGCCCTTGGGTCTTTAGTGCTGTGTAATTACAAGAAGTACACTTTGTCTTCATAACATCTTTGTGTAACAGTGTAAATATGGGGGAAAAATAGGTGTAAGTTTATAATGCAGAGTCAATATTTTTAAGGAGTCATCCAAAGAAAATATATAGTTGATGCCTAGGATTTTGGGGCTTTCAGGTAACATAGGAGGAAGTGATGGTGAAGGTAGCTACTACCTGGCAGAGAAAGTCAGTAATTAGTACATGCATTGGTTTTATAATGTTTTTAATAATAAATTTTCAGTGGACTTACAGAAACTCTACTTCAACATTTCTCATGCTCTGTTTTCTGTCTCTACCTTCCCACTAAAACTGAGAAGAAATAGTCAAGGATCAGAATAATGTGGGTGCATTATTCGAAAGTTACAATACGAGAGGCTAGGAGAGGATAATCACCAGCATGAATAAAAACATCAGGAAGATATTTTCTAATATATAATTGTTCCTCTAAAATAGCAAAAGTAGGTTTTACAATATATCAACATCAGGTGTTTTTTTAAAAATATTTTATTAGGTATTTTCCTCATTTACATTTCCAATGCTATCCCAAAAGTGCCCCATAACCTACCCCCACTCCCCTACCCACCCACTCCCACTTTTTGGCCCTGGCATTCCCCCGTACTGGGGCATATAAAGTTTGCAAGCCCAATGGGCCTCTCTTTGCAGTGATGGCCAACTAGGCCATCTTTTGATACATATGCAGCTAGAGTCAAGAGCTCAGGGGTACTGGTTAGTTCGTAATGTTGTTCCACCTATAGGGTTGCAGATCCCTTTAGCTTCTTGGGTACTTTCTCTAGCTCCTCCATTGGGGGCCCTGTGATCCATCCAATAGCTGACTGTGAGCATCCACTTCTGTGTTTGCTAGGCCCCGGTATAGTCTCACAAGAGACAGCTCTATCTGGGTCCTTTCAGCAAAATCTTGCTAGTGTGTGCAATGGTGTCAGCGTTTGGAAGCTGATTATGGGATGGATCCCTGGATATGGCAGTTTCTAGATCGTCCATAAATTTATGACTGTATTTGACATTAGCTCTATAGTAGCTATGTTCGGAGATCAAGGTCCTCTGAACTACAAGAAGTAATTTCCATTGCATTTGTGAAGCTAAAACTCTCTAAATTAAAATATAGTACATTAGTCAAAACCTTTTGCTATATTTACCAGAATTTCTTGAAAAATAAAGAAGTCAAACTCATATAATTCACATTCAGAGATGTGTCATTCGTATATGTACAAGAAAATCTCTTCTACATGTGATATGAGTGTATTCATTGACATAAAACATATAATATAAATTTGATATTATATTTATATATATAATTAAGTAGCGACTTATGCTGTTTATGAAACTAGCTTTTGTGATTACTGTAAAATATATATCTCATCTAACTTAGCACCATCATCATTTGATTGAGATTTGTGATGAAAGACTCGACTCTACCATGATCCCTGACTTCTTCCCATAAAACAGGATGCTACAGCCACAATAGTGACAACCAATATTTATGGAGAATATCAAATGTTCTCAGAGGGGAGTATCGGGTAGTTATTCCATATTGAGACACAACAGAATAATACTTTCCAAGTATTTCTAAGTAAAATACTCTGATCCCTGTCAAAACAAATTAGAACAGTAGTTCTCAACCTGTGGTTCATGTACACCTTGGGAGACACATATTAGATATTTACACTACAATTCATAACAGTAGCAAAATTATAGTTATGTAATAGAAACAGAATAAAATTTTAATTGGGTTTATCACAACATGAGGAATTTTTTTAAAGGTCACAGTATTAGGAAAGTTGAGTACTGCTAAATTAAAAATTGTTGGTACTGCAAACATTTGTGTGAATGAAAATATTTTAAATTCCTCTCAAATTAATTAATCTATATTTGTGTCTATTGGTGATGTAGCTTTAGTATAGATATTTAACATACTTGAAGCTGCGTTGAGTTCAACCCAAAACACTAATACAAATAAATAAATAAATAAATAAATAAATAAATAAATAAATAAGTGGGTAAATAATTTTTTTATTAGGTATTTTCCTCGTTTACATTTTCAATGCTATCCCAAAGGTCCCCCATACCCACCCACCCCCCAATCCCCTACCCACCCACTCCCCTTTTTTGGCCCTGGCATTCCCCTGTACTGGGGTATATAAAGTTTGCAAGTCCAATGGGCCTCTCTTTGCAGTGATGGCCGACTAGGCCATCTTTTGATACATATGCAGCTAAAGACAAGAGCTCCCGAGTACTGGTTAGTTCATGTTGTTGTTCCACCTATAGGGTTGCAGTTCCCTTTAGCGCCTTGGGTTAATTTCTCTAGCTCCTCCACTGGGGGCCGTGTGACCCATCCAATAGCTGACTGTGATCATCCACTTCTGTGTTTGCTAGGCCCCGGCATAGTCTCACAAGAGACAGCTATATCTGGGTCCTTTCAGCAAAATCTTGCTAGTGCATGCAATGGTGTCAGCATTTGGAAGCTGATTATGGGATGGATCCCTGCATATGGCAATCACTAGATGGTCCATCCTTTCGTCACAGCTCCAAATTTTGTCTCTGTAACTCCTTCCATGGGTGTTTTGTTCCCATTTCTAAGAAAGGGTAAAGTGTCCACACTTTGGTCTTTGTTCTTCTTGAATTTCATGCGTTTGTCAAGTTGTATCTTATATCTTGTGTATCCTAAGTTTCTGGGCTAATATCCACTTATCAGTGAGTACATATTGTGTGAGTTCCTTTGTGATTGGGTTACTTCACTCAGGATGATACCCTCCAGGTCCATCCATTTGCCTAGGAATTTCATAAATTCATTCTTTTTAATAGCTGAGTAGTATTCCATTGTGTAAATGTATAGATTTTTGTTTGTTAGTTTTTTTTTCATGTACCCTTGATGCAGGTGAGGAAATTGTAGCTTATTTTGTAAATATACCATGAGATTTACCATGAGATGATAAAAAAAAATAACTTCAATCCATATGTAGATGAAGAGCTCTGAGTTTACACCTTGTAATTTGTCAGGAACAAATATAATAACATATTTATATTAGAAAGCATTATTGTATTGTATTTTCCATTGATAATAAGTGGATGCTCACAGTCAGCTATTGGATGGAGCACAGGGCCCCCAATGGAGGAGCTAGAGAAAGTATCCAAGGAGCTAAAAAGATCTGCAACCCTGTAGGTGCAACAACATTATGAACTAACCAGTACCCCGGAGCTCTTGACTCTAGCTGCATATGTATCAAAAGATGGCCTAGTTGGCCATCACTGGAAAGAGAGGCCCTTTGGAAGCACAAACTTTATATGCCCCAGTACAGGGAAATGCCAGGGCCAAAAAATGGGAATGGGTGGGTAGGGAAGTGGGGGGGGGCGTATGGGGTCTTTTGGGATGGCATTCTAAATGTAATTGAGGAAAATACATAACAATAAAAATATTTAAAAAATCATATTCCATAAAACTAAGGAATAAAGGCTACTTATTTCTGTAGTTTTGATTAATTGCCAGTGCCTATTACAGTCATTGGGTACTTACATTCCTCTCCTTTCTTTCCCCTTTTGTTCTTTCTGACAAAACAGTTTTAGCTCAAAAATTAATAGAAAAATAGAAAGGAAATATCTTTCTCTTTTCTAATGAAAACACTTTAATGGGAAGTGGTGCAGTGGCAAGGCTTCAGAAGACACAGACATTATGTATGGATTTCTGTTAGCATTTTACACAGAATAAGTGTTTTTTTTGTTTTGACAATAGTGAATTTCCATTCTTCTTCTTTCCTTATGAGCTGCCATCTCACATAGTCCAGCCATGGCATATGGTCTAGTCTTGATTGTTTGTGAATGGATTAGCAGCCTTGCCGATTACCCATGTGCACTTGGAGATGACTCACAATGTAGCTGAACAGCTGGCCACACATCTGTCTTCTCCCAATCATCATGG
>NC_000074.6:101750247-101770247 GCF_000001635.26 Mus musculus
GTAAATAGAATACAGCTACCAGAGAAACATTGACAGAGCCTTGATTCACTTTCCCTTATTATCTCTCAACACCCCCTTTATTTGCCCAGTCTGAATTACTCAGATCAACTGATCTTTATACAAATAGTGTGCAAATATTCCCTGGCGAGTGCCTCTGTATTGCCTTTTACCTCTTCATAAATTGTCCTATTCTAATATTTTACTTGGAATTCAAATAAAGTACCCTGGCACTAATCACACAACACAAATCACTTTCCAAACCAGAGACCCCAGGTTTTACCTTTTCTCATTGCAAGTAATACTTCATGAAATCTCCCCTTTTTTGAGTGGTTATTTGGGGATTATGTGTGTAATATTACTAAAAGGTGGTGCGTTCATAATTGTCCAGTGTGTGGAATGATACTTGGCATAGAATAATACCTAATCAAGATAGTTTTTAAAATTCATATTTAACACACAATACAATGGGTTTCAAACTATCATTCTAATACATATATAACATTATGATTTGTTCTTAGTTACTGCCCTACAGACACTTGCCATTTTATTCAAATAGTTTTGATTGTCATCTTCCTTTTCCAAATAGTACCCCTTTTGACTTTCTTGTCCCAAGTGTTATATTACCCTCCATTAATATCCCCATTATTATCCCCAACTCCTTTTAGAACGTTTCCTCCCATCACATATTTCCCTTTCTACTTGTATACCCAAAAATTGAATGGAAGATTCACAAAGAAAGAAATATAAATGGCCAGTCAATATTTATAAAGTTTTCAATATTCTTAGCATTGAAGAAATAAAATTTAAAAAGAATTGAAGCATAAAATATGATTATAAATATTCTGTATATACTAATAAATGCTGGAAATTAATAAGACACCAGTTATTCCCTAGCCATCTAATTCTCCCAAATAACAACACAAAGACCTTTTAATATTTAAATACTTAGTCTGTACCTGGGCAGACTCTCATCTACCTCATTCAAGATATGACTATCACTTAACCCATCTAGCTAATTACCAAGCTAAATCTTCTAGGCCAGTAGTCAGATCCTTCTACTCTCATGCCTCCTGACAAAAAGCCTTCCTCTTTTTGCTTCCCAGAGGTTTTTTCTTCCTCCCAGGAAATCCTGCCTTCCCCTATCTACTGCCCAATCACAGGTTTTAGTCCTTTATTGGCCAATTAACATGGGGAACAAAGTTTATAAAGCAAAAGCTGGTGTATGTGAGAATTTGGTGATCATGGGGTAGCCAGACCTTGGGGTACAGAATTTACCATTTGAACACATAGCAGCACCAGTCCAACCCTCCCCCTACAATGAAACAGCCTTTTATACCAATCACAATGGCTGTTACCGAGAAAATAAATAACAAATACTGATGAAGTTGAGCTCATATGTAAACACTAATGAAGACATAAAGTAGTATGTCAACTACTAAAATCAGTATGCAAGTTTCTCAAAAAAATCCCAATTAGACCATCCATTAGCAAAGGTAAATCCTTACAAAACCCTGAGTCAATCCTACCTATATCCATCTATGCATGTAAATAAATTATTATTAATTTAAAATGTGTGTCAAGTATGTGCAAATGAGTACAGTCACGTGATTACGCCAAGGGCGTTAGACCCACGTCGAGCTGAAGTTACAGGTAATTGTAAGCTGCGTGGCTTGCGTACTCGGAATCAGATTCAGATTCTCTGCAAAATCTCTTACATGCTTTCACCCATTCAAGCTTCTTTCCAGCACTCCTAGTTATGTTCTTTAAATATCAAATGAATTGCAGTACCAGAAGCTTTGTGAAAGAATGGACTTAGCATGGAAATCTTTGGAAAAGATGATATCTCTTAAGAGGAAAGAGGCTCATCTAAATATCTATTAAATATTTGAGACCACACAAAATGTTGGTAAATAATGTTGATTACAATGGTTGTAAAATAACAACTATTGACTACTTAATAATTATCCCACATGGGTTAAGATAATTTTTAAATACTCTTTCCTTTAATCCTTTAAGGAACATGATATCACTGACCTGATTTTATAAACAAAAATTCAGCTTCAAAAAAGTGTGCCCAAAGTCATGCTGTATGTAACTGGCAGAGCTTTTAAGGGCAGTGATGTATAGCTACAAAGTATATGATTGGTGGAATCTCTTCTATGGCATATGTGTTTAGTTTTCAATGTCTTATGGTTATTTTGCATGTCAATTTTTCTAATGATAAGTTTCCATGCCATTCATTATGAAAGCACCTATGTACCTGTCTGGCAGCCATGGATGAACTGGGTTACCTGAAAGGGGGGCTGAAAATGAAAAGGCCAGGGTGGGAGAGAAAGATGTAGCCAAGACAAAAGTTTCTGATCAAGTCTCAAAGTTCAATAGTCAGCACTACATTTATATAGGGAGAGCCCACAGAACCATTCTTTGTTCTCAGCTAAATTGAGTTACAAAGCAAGCTCAGCAGGCAGTCTACTCCTGTAGGAAATGGACTCTACCTAGGCCATTAAGGTCCAACAGTGGCAAATACTTAAAGTCTATTTAGCCTGCTCAAGCCTGGAGGAAAGGCACAAACTTACTTTTGGAAAGATGTAGAAATAGGTCTTAGTATATTAAAATCTAGCAATGACCATACTGTCATAATTCTTTTAGTACCCAGTATACTCACAAGAAAAAATTAGTTTGTTTTGCATCAAGGATTCATTTTAGGACACAGAAAAATGAAACTAAAGCAAATGATTTAGTATTTATGACTCTACACAGAAGTTACAATGAGAACAGGAGATAAAATAAAGGGTGGATTATGGGGTGGATGTCTCAGCTAGTGCCATTACTGAGCAGGATGGATGAGAGAGGTCACTGGAGGGTAAGCACTCATAATTGGGGTCTGTACACTGTGTTTATTACCATATTATTTTAATAGAGAGTCCTCTTTCTTTGATTTATTTTCATTGGCAGTTTTTGTTATTTTAAACATTGAGTGAGATGCAAATGTGACATTTAAACTTTCAGTGGAATGTTGATAATGAACAGCTCAGCAGAGAGATTATTTGGTATGAATTGGTAAGACAATTAGAAGAAATTACCAGAGTAAAGGCTAGCATATCTGAAGAAAATTTGACTGAAATAAAGAAAAGGAAAGAACACACACACACATACCAAATTAATTATATAAATGGAAAAACAAAATGACTAGAGAAACGAATTCACTGTGAATCTATTCTTTTAAATCTTTTGAAACATACGATATATTGAGGAATTTTGTCTTAACTATATACTATATACTATACACTATATACTCCATACTCTATACTCTATACTATACACTGTACACTATGCACTATGCACTATACACTATACACTCTATACTCTATACTCTATACTCTATACTCTATACTATATACTATATATAACACGGCCTCATCATTCAAATCAACAAATGGGATATGGGATATATATATCCCATTTGTTGATTTGAATGATGAGGCAGTATTTTGTGAGGGAAAATATATATTTATATATAATATATATATTTAAGACAAAATGCATATATATATGTATATATATGTATATATATATGTGTGTGTGTGTGTGTGTGTGTGTATAAGTAGCCTTCATACTTATTCAGTTTCCCTAAAACAGATATGTAAGGGATGTCTTTCCATCCAGGTCATTGGAAGACATATTTCGGATGCTTTTGTAGGAGGGGACAGTGGTATGGATTTCTCCTTTAAAAGAAAGACTACAACTGGTACTGTGAGCTCCCAGAGCGTTCATGTAGCTTACTTTCCACATACAGCTGGAACTATGACTCAGATGCCATTTTGTTAACTAGCAGTTAGAATCCTCAAATCTTTAGTTCTTGGTTTTATGTGACACTTAGTATAGAGGAATGCCCTATCCTCCATGATCATTAAGCCTCCAAAACCTAGCTACTTATTTATCAGCTCTGATGATAAGATAAATCTGTGAAGGCAGAGAACGCAGAACAACTCAGGCATTTACTCAAGGATCATTTGTTTCACAACAGATCACAGGTCAAGGATAATGGTCCATACCAAAAGTCAATACAATTTGCACTCTCCATGTTTATTTTTTAAATTATTTTATTACATTTATTTATTTATTTATTTATTTATTTATTTATTTATTAACTGTGGTGGAATTGCCTGTGTATGTGCTTGCATGCATACATATGTGTGCTTGTATATCTGAATGTCACTTGTGGGAGAGAGTGGACAGAAAGTTTGTATGGTTCAATTCTTTCCGCTATGTGAGTTCCAAGTGTCAGAGTCAAGTCATTATGGTTGACAGCAAACACCTTTACCCACTGAGCCATTTATCCCATTTTCCACTCTATATTTTCTCCAAAAAGTAAAAGGTAGCCTCCAGGTTGAGAATACTTGTGTGTTTTTCTTCCTGAGAATTCCCATTGTAGCAACTGTATTTTAACTATTTCACGTCCATACACTGCAGTAATGTGCAAACATTCTAACATGGACGTTCTCTTGGGCTGGCTCTGTCTTTCTGGTGATGTCCCACTGTTTTTGTGTTTGTGTCTGTTTCTGTTTTGTGTCTCTCTGCTATTCCAATCTTCTCCTTTCAGTTTGGCCATCTCTTCCTCACTTCTTACCTCTGCTTTTGTTATGCAACCAGGTTAATGCTATGAATATACATTTTTTCCCCTGAAAAAGTGAAGTCTCCACCTTGTTAATCTTGTATCCTATTCAGCTCAGAAAGACAGACAGCATCCGGAACATTCCCGGAGGTTTAAAGTTCAAAAGTAACACATTTACATGCAACAATCTTCCCTGTGTGGGTGTCGTTCTTCCTCACAAATCAAAGTGTAGGAACAGTAGAGTTAAGCAAAAATTTTTCCAGGGTTCCCTAAGAGATTCTCAAAATAAATCTCCAACCCCTCCAGTCACATCACAGCTTCATCTAAGTACCTGTGGTCCTTGAATGAATGCCACCAGGTCTAAAGCAACTTCATAATCAGGCACTCCATGTTGCACAAGAGAATGCAATTCTGGGTCACAAAATAAAAGACATTTTTATTTAAAATACCTGTAGTAGTTGGTTTTATTTAAAATGCCTGGAGTAGATTTTAGTTCAAAATGGTCCAAGCTAGGATTAAACACACTGTTGTAGCTAGGTATCTTTAAAATTCTCTATTATTAAAAATATTTAGGTTTGTCTTATAGGAAAACAGAGTTTAAATGTGATATATATCTCCCTTTGATTTATAGCTAATAAGCTGGTAATGTGTTTTTTTTTTTCAAAGACAAATTTAAATAAAAGGTAGGGATCTTGTCATCATTCCACTTTCCAAGAAATAAACCACTGTTAATCATTTAAATATATGTGAGTAGCAGACATGAGACCTCCATGTGCTCTATGGAACAGATACCAACAATGGCTCTGAATGAAGTACCTACCTATGATCTTCCCAGTGACTTCCACCATTCCTCAAATCAAAGACCTGATTTCCTTGACACTCTCTGGAACATCCTACAAGTGTCTTGGTTTAATTTCTTGCAATATAAAATAAAAAATGCTATTTATAATTAATAACATGATGATTAGCCACCAATAACAGCACTTATAGATGAAAATTGTATGAAATTGATATTTCATATTTGTTTGCAGATAAAATTTTTAGGCGTTGAGTACACCCTGGTTATATTGAGGACATCTGTGTGTTATAGTAATCCCAAAGTGCAAAGCAGAATATCTGTAATCATCTAAAATTTTATGATTTCATATTTTCATTGAATCCCTCCACTTCTCTTTAGTTCTTAATTAAGCACTGGGCAGGGCCTTCCTTCTTCTTTTCATGAATGATTATAAAATAACTTACACTCATCAACTTCAGTGAGGACCAATCACTAGTGAACAGCTTGCTATTTTTGCCTTCAAATGAATGTTTCTTTCAACATTAGGTCTCAAGATCTTTGTCTTTGCATTCACACAATACTTTCCTCATATACAAAGAGCATCTCACCAGGCATGGTGGCACATGTCTTTAATCTCAAAACTGAGGAGGCAGAGGCAGGCAGAACTCTATCAGTTTGAGGCCAGCCTGACCTACAAATTGAGTCCACTGTAGCCAGTGCTATTACAAGGAAAAACACTATCTCAAAACAAACAAACCAAAAAAATCTTATAGATTTTACTGAAAATGTATTATTTAATTATTGTTCTGTTTGTCCTTTCTTGGTCTTTTGGAACAAGAACTGATATTCCAAACAAAGACACTGGAGAAGTCCATTCAGGCTAAACTAAACCAGCGATACTGACCTAATTTTCCCATTTCAAGTTCTATTCATTTAGACTTCTCTGAATGCTAGTTGAATTAGTATCTAAAAGCAAATCTCTTTGAGTCTCAGGTTCCTTGATACAAATAATAATAATAAGAATACTTTTCATTGCATGAATTCTATTAGAGAATATCCATAACACATAGAAGCTAGAAAGGTATCTGACTTATAGCAAATGTCTTAGTGAAAATGATATTTAGTTTATGACCTAATCTTTTACTTTGCTACTTACTAGCCAAACAGGCAAACTTAAGAAAATGGCTAATTCCCTTTTGAGGAGCCATACTTCAGCTCAATCATCCTTAGAGCTTTTTAAAAGATGCTAAAGTGTCTGTACCTGTAATCACTACTAGCTGATGGATACTGACCTGATGTTGCCTTCCATGTACAAAGGCCACTAAAAATTTGACTTATTTGGCTTTCTTCTATTCCTGATTTTTTGCTTCCTAGGAGTGGGGGAGACACTTAGTCTAATTGATGAGTTTAGACAGGGAAATGGAGCATGTAAAACCTACACATTCATTACATGTCTCCTGAAAGCTGTCTTAGTTTTAATCTCATAGAGTTTGTTCCTCATTCAATGTCCCACAAAATTTTGAATTCTAAGGCCCTCTATATGGAGTGTGTTCACTTTCTATTTATATCTATTACTGGGCTGGTAAAACGTGACAAGTTGTATGTAGTAGTATTAAGAGTTCCACTTGCCCTCAGTGGATTTCATAAGGTTTATATATTAAACTGTTTTCATTCTGAATGCATTGCTTAGACTTCCATAACAATGTACTCCAGAAATGTGAAAAATAGAAACTTATTTTCTCATAACTGTAGAATTTAAATTTCCAAGATCAATATTTCAATAGATAAAATGAGCTGATTCTCATGGTATCTCCATGTGGTTTTGTTCTCTGTACATCCTTGGTGAATCTTGTTATTATTTTATTCACAATACTAACCTAGAATATCAATTTTAATGACCTTAATAAATTGTAATCGCGTGGGAAAAAATCTGGTTACAGATCTGGTTACTTTCTCTTGCTAAACGTCAAGGTTTACAACTTGTGATTTTCATTGTTAGTGTACTTAGTCCATAACAAGTTTATAATTAATTTACATATATTTCTAAATCCTGTGTTTGGATAGAAGATTGACACATCTTATGTATGTCTAAATGTCCTTACAACATTTTATCCAATTTTCTCTGGAAATTTTATTACTAATATTTTATTACATGTCTAGAAATCTCTATAGAAGTTTCTTTTCATAATCAAAACACCTCTGCCATAAGCACACAGTGTTAAAAATAGTTGTAAGCATAATGATAAAATTCTATCATTTAGGTTCATAGGAATACAAAGAATTACCTATGATAGCTAACTTATAAACAAAAAAGAAAGCATATACTGACTTAGAGTTTTGCAGATTCAGTTTATAATTAGGCAGACTAACTGATTTAATGTACCTAATCAGTGGTTGCCCATCTTCAAAGGTAGAATGCTACTCATCTCATGTTGGGACAGCCAAAAAGGGGGCATTTCAAATATATATCCAAAATTATTAACAACGTGCCAGTCTCCTACCATTGAAGGTTATATCTGGTCCCTATCAGAGCACCCTGAAATCAAGACTTCACTAATGGACTATCAGAAAAAATTTCGGCGTCCAATCGATTACAGTAGAGTTATAGATATCTTAAGATACTCCATTATCTGAGATACTTTGAGACAAAGAAGCAATTTCTAGCCTCTCTGTGGATGATATTTTTCACACAGTATATAAATCAATATTAATTAGAGCCAGGACCAGAGAGACATGAGAAATAAGTGATTTGAGTCATTTCAAAATGAGTCTTATGGCTCATTCAAACTAGTAAACCAAACCCTAGTTCCAGGTAATATAGAGGTGAGAGTCTAAATGCGCAAAACAGAGCAGAAAGATCATTTCTTCTCATATATCCAACTCTAACTTAATCCCTTAATTACCATTTCACCCTAGTTTAAGACTATAGCAACCATGAATGTTAATGTTTACATAACTTAGATTAGACGTATAAACCAAAATGCACATGGCAAGACAATCCTTTGTTAATGAAGTCCATGATACAAGAGGAAAAAAAAAGAATTTACCTATTTGAGTCTCTCCTAAGATTAGTAAATAATACATACACTAAGTGACACACGCACATTTTCATTTGAGAAGGTCTGGAAGAAGAGGGAACCTCAAAGTGATATGCTACCATCTTGCACATTAGTTAAAAGTAAGGTATGTGATATTTACATGACTTGTTTTTATGGTCTAGTGCATATGAATAATAACACTATAAGCAGAAAAAAATCCCCATAGACTTTAAATATGAGGCTCAAAGAAAAGCAGTGAAGTTGAAAACCTACGTTGCAGATGCTGATGTCATCTCAGGGAGCTTCCCAATGGACAACTCTAAAGAGACATTCAAGGATAGTGTTGAATGCACGTTTTTATTCAATAAAATATCACGATACTCTGAGAAGTACTAATAAAGAACACAATGATAAGAACAACAACAATCAAACAATAATCCTATGGAATATTTCCCTGATATATAGGGTCCTCAGGATAATCTTAATAGGACTCATTACAACCATGAGGTCATATGTTATGACTGTTAATCTGCAGGTTAATAACAACACAGTTTTGTGAAGGGAATAATATGTTCAAAATCAAAGCAGGGTTCATCTGAGTATGTGTCTTTTACCACTTACCTGTATTGTTAACAACTCCTGGGTAGAGATAACAAAAGAAACAGTTCTAAGATCACACTTTCGTGTTGTCTGTCTTTTTATTGGATGTTAAGGAACGGCCTCCTAGCTATAAGCTTAATAAAAAGAAAAAGAGAGAGAGATAAACAAGGCATATCTGGCAGGGAGTTTGGGCAACAGAGAGAGCTGCAAATATGAACTATGAACTAAATTCTCTGTAAAATCATTGTGCCATAGAATGCACACTCCTGTGAAATAGGAAGCTGAGTACAGGAGAACACCATGATTTATTCAGACTGAGGAATCAAAGAGAATACACACACACACACACACACACACACATACACACACACAAAATGGAGATATTCTAAAATGGGAACAATACCCCTCGTAGCAACATTGACTATAAAATATAAAAGGTCAAGTGGAAGAAATTGGTTGCACAATTTGAAGTTGTTAATCTGTAATGGGCCTTATCCAACCTTGGTCACTATAGGTGACTGTTAGTGTTTTTGCCTATTCTCCAGAAATTGATAGTTGAATATTATTGCTAAAAACATATATTTGAATTGTGTAACATGGAGAAACCAAACTAGCACAAGCCTGTTGCCCCCACCTTCTAGCTTTCATACTGCTAGAAGGTCATCTGCATGCTACTGAAGAAAACAAGCAAGCATCACTCCTATCCATCTACAAAGTCTGTAAACTTTTAGAATGCCCTAGGAGAATATTACTACTAATGCAAAAGAGAAAGTTATGGCATGTTTAAACATGTCTATTTCTGTTAAAATGGCATTAGCAAAAATAAATTGGGAAGGTTGGAGTTTATTTCATCTTCGAACTCTCAAGACGTTCACCTTGGGTCCTCAGGGCAGGAAGGCAGGAGCCCTGAGGCAGACACCAAAGAGGAGACCACAGAGAAATGCTGCTTACTAGTTTGCTCCCCATACCTTGCTTATTCTGCTTAATTATCCCATCCAGGAACTTCAGTTAGAAGACAATACTAACTACGACACTCTGAGCCCACTGAAAATAATCAGTAACTAGTAATGCCCAGCACACTTGTCAATCTTATAGAAGCATTTCCTCAATTTTGTTTTTCTGTTCTTAGATAAATCTAGCTTGTGTCAAATTAGAAAGAGAGAGAGAGGGAGAGAGAGAGAAGAAAGAGAGAAAGAGAGAGAGAAAGAAAGGAAGAAAGGAAGGAAAAAAGGAAGGAAGGAAGGAAGGAAGGGAGAAGAGAGCTAAAATTAGCACTAATAACCAATAATTTTCTGATAGAATTTAAGGTCCATGAAACAAGATGTAATTCATATCATGACTGGCATAATTACTGGCATCAACTTGTGGCTAGGGCTGAAAGAGAACCTATTACTATTACTCTGCTAAATAGACTTAGAATTACCTGGTTCCAAATGTTTCATTTTATAAATACTTTGCTAGGAGTGGTATTGTCCTCATTTTAGAATATCTTAATTATTAATTAAGATATTCTAAATTATTTCTTATTAATTAAGATATTCTTAATTATTTCTATAAGCTACATGTATATATAAATGTGTATATATATGTATATAAATGTGTACACACACACACACACACACACACACACACACATATATATATATATATATATATATATACACACATACACACACACACACACATATGCTTGCGCACACACACACAAACATATGCGCGGGCACACACACACACACACACACACACACCTTCTTCTCAGGTTGTAGACTTTCTCATGACTTTTCTAAAAGGTTTTAGTGTTAAGTGTCTGTCTCCACATTTACTTCTCTATCCTGGTCATCTATACTAAGCCTGGCCCTATCTATTCTGCACTGTGGTTCACCATTTTCCTTCTTGATACACTATCCCCTCTTCTTTAAAAAGGCAGATATGGTTTCCTATGCGTTGCCTATCTTCTCTGAGCAGCCCTCAATGCCAGTATCCACATGTGTGAGAGAATAGAGAATGGGCAGTCTTTGACTCCAGGCCTGTATTTAGACTGGGTGCTTACACTACTACCAACATAAGACGTTTATGTTAAAAAATTCTCTACCATGCTCTGTTGAACCTGCCATTGACATCCACTATGTCTTCATCACTACTTCCACCAAGAGCATGGCATTCAAAAGTCATTCTGAAGGAGCTCAACTTTGCTAGCATCCAGTCCTTGAATAACCGCCAAACAGAAGGGCACATGAAGGATTTATATTCTTAACTCTGTTCCAGAAGATATTACTTGAACTGCCAGTAGAATCTGTATTTGTGACCCACATGACAGCGAACAATTGTTTTTTTTTTGTTTTTTTGTTTTTTTTTTTTTTTGTTACATATCCAGTTTGTATGTGCAACCGGAATCAGGAATCATTGCTTGATAGAATGAATATTCATGGTCATCTGTAAACATTTAGTCATGTTATAGGAGCTCTGAGATGGCCAACAATTCATCATCCTTACAATAATGTTGGAAAAACAACCAGTAAATTAAGAAAAATAGAGTGGTCATAGAGCAATGGATTATTTAACCTTCTTTAAGACACAGGTATGAAAACTCTTTCCTAATAAAACTGTTCTTGAATGTATCATGGAACAAAGTTTATTTATAACATGATGCTCTGATTTTTTTTGTTCTGTTCTCTACTGTTTTGGTGTGGTCTTACTAGATATTTTTTTGAGCTTGCTTTGATTTTTTTCTTATGAGGAAGAGGAACAGATATGAGGTTGGGTAGACAGGTGAGGAAAATATGAGCAAAATATATTGTATAGAAATAATGTTTAAATGTATTATATTTGAGATCAATCAAAATTTTAAACATAAATAAGATTGGTCATCATTAGATTGTGCCTGAATATACATAGTCTTGAGTCTCTATACTCATAACATAGTCAACAGTGTTAATTTTTATCCATTGGACTCTTCATGTTGTCTATATACATGCAACTCTACTACTTTAAAAGCAACATACACACTGAGTCGTACAGGAGTTAGATATACTTTATAAGGTCATGACATTGGGAATCTAATTTTAAAATTAATCTTCACAACCCTTATAACATGATAGAGAAAAAATTAAAGAACTATTTTCAAAATGCATAAGGAGTATTCAACAGTGCTTAATCATTACAATTAACACTATCATATGTGAAAGAGTATTTTAACCCAAGTATTAGAACTGAGTTATAGGTATGAATTTCTTCAATTTGGGGGAATTGTCTTTGGATAATATCGTTTTTTCTATTGCAAATGTTTCTTGTTGAAAAAAGGAAAATATTAATGATTGTATGAAACTTAGTTTACCAATTTACAAATACACTTTATGAATTGTACACTGATGTCAGTTTAAAACCACTAAATCATATAAAAATAGAATACGTTGTACTCTTGCATTTACAGACTAGCTGACCTCCCAGACCAGAGATTTATTTCATCTTAAAGTTATTCTGTACAGGCACAAATTGGAAATGAACACGAGCCTGCAAACTTGGTAATGAGTATTGGTTCAAAATTCTACTTTGACATATATAAAAATGTGTTAAAAAATAAAACAAATTTGATAGGCACAAAGACATTTTTCAACATAAGCATAAGTGAAGTGTCAAACACCAACATAATATAAATTATTTTGAGGGTTTTAGTCACAGCACATATGTACTTTCACCCCTTTCTACATCAATATCAAATTCTAGCAGCATAAGATCCACTGTAGAATAAATTAAAGGAATGTGAGTATAACTTTCAGAGCAAAAATATATATTTCGAAAATGTTCAGCTTGAATAAATTACATATTCCTTCTTTCTATTCTAAATCCACATGGAAAGCCCACATTCTTCGTTTCATCTTACATCAGCTTTACTTGAGGAAACCATGGCTGCAAAATCTACAGTCCCCAGAGTGGCAACACATGACATGGAAAGAATGGGGAGAATCCCAATAGAAAAAAAGAAAAATAATTATTTTACCTTTCAGTACCATTAGTAAATGTTTTCCCCAATGCTGGGGGAACTCTTCTATGAACTAGTTTGAAAATGTATGCGGTTAACCCCAGGCAAGCTGCAGGGCTGAATGTCTTCTTCCTTCCTTTAAAGAAAATACAGGCTATGTCAGTGAAAAACAAAAACTTAGTAACCAGATACAGGTAAAACCATCAACTTTGATCTACTTTTACTGCTACAGCTATATCTCTGGAAGCCCAGTTGGGATTCTTGCATTTTTAACGACCCCCCCCAACTGATTCTTAACAGGTTCAATAATCATTCATATGCATAACCTCTCTACCTCTAGCAGTTCCTTACATATTATCTAGAAGAGTGAGGGAACTTACCAATCTCTAAAGACCTGTAGCTCTGAGAAAAGAGATGTAAGCTGGCCTCATGAACCTATGACTAAATTCTTCAGGTTGTTTGCATATTCAGAGTCCTAAGAATGCCCCAGACTCAGGACCTGAGGCATGAGAGATCAAAAATAGCAGGCCTATCATATACTCAGTCATTCTCACCAAGGAAACTACCACCACACACTTATTTGTGTGTTTGTTGGGTAATTCTTTCAGCAATATTTTTCATACTATAAGGGGGGGGGGGTCTGGGTATCTTTAGTCCCCTATTTTGAGCATATAAATACTGAGGTGCTGGGAAGTAAATCTAGGATCTGGGAAAAAATGCAATCCCTTGGAGTCTGATCAGATCTTACTTCATGCTTGAATTCCAAGAAGCTAAGGAAAATATGGAATGGGATCCACCTTAGAGAATTATCTCTCAGACAGGGCAACCCAGTCTTGCACCAAATGTACATTCTGTGGCATGGTACTTCAGGGTCAGGAATCATCATCTCTTCACATAGACTGTGGCCTACTTCCTCACTCATATAAAATGCAATCAATCTATATGTGAATAAATTATGACAGTTACAAAGGGAAGAGGTTGTTTACCCAATGTGACTCTCTGTGGAAGCCTTTAAATATGGCTATCTAGTATAGACATGATTAGATTAATATTGTTGCTTTATTTTGATTTTGATAGACTTTAATAAAAATCAATAAATGAATGCTTATTTTATACAGGCAAAAGTTTTATGAAGTTTGAATTGTATACATCTTGAATTCAAACAGTCCTCTTTGGAGGTAGACTTGGCATTTTAGCATGATAGCACTATTATTGTTGCTGTTACCCACTGCCTGCAAGTGGTGTACATCCCTTCTTATGTCCAGGTCAGAAAACAAAAACTTGTCTTCAGACAGCGTTAAATGTTGCCTCATGTCATTGCTAAACCACCTCCAGTTTATGATCCTCAATAATTTCAAAAATCTTAGTAGTCTTCAGTATAAGAGAATATGCAACAGTAAAGCTGGGTGAAACACAAGGCTGAAGTTTAGCCTAAATCTTTCCTGGTGCTAGAGTCTGGTAATAATTATTTTAGCTAAAAGAGTCAAAGAGATGACTGTTAAATGTTATTACTTTCTATATGTTCCATGCTGTGTAGCTGTTAAGATTCTCAACATTTGCAAAAGAAGATTTATGTCAAAACTGTATTTATCTGAAATCTTACAAGAAATCTCTTTGATAAGTAACTTTTGGGGGGAAGTGCTTTCTGAAAAACACCTCTTGCTTCTTTCCTCTAAAAAACAGCTGTGAATTCCAACTTGCTCTTTGATCCATGTTTGCTATAATGGCAAGGAAACTTCCTGTGTAGAGGCTCCCTATGATGGTATCACACACACCTGATGCATTTGACTGTGTTCTTGAGTCAGCAGAGGTTATACATGGTTGAAAATAATAATGCTCAAATGACTCTGGACAAGACAATTGCCAGATGCCTGGAAAATTTTTCAGAAAAAGAAAAAAGGAAAGAAATTGATCCTTCAAAGAGTAAGAATATATGCCATATGTAACTTCTGGCAACACCCTGAACTACTCTGGAGAAGGCAATACAAAGCTAACACAGGGCCGTATCTTTATCTGTGTTAAATTCTACCATATGGATGAAATAGAATCTCACAAAAACTCTTCACCATCCTGTCCTTTTCTACTTTTTCCCAAAGAATTTCATTTTTTACTTCATACTTAGTATATTTTTAGTACAGTGCAAACTCTGATGTTGAAAGTTAGATGAGGCTGTGAAGCCATTCACTATGATTTGCAGTAGGTTGCCTGAATAGGAACAGGTAAACCATCAGGTAATACTTTCATATTAAACTAAGGACAGTTTCTATTTTTTAATGTGCATTTAGTGATTTTTTAAAATATCTTTATTAGGTAGTTTCCTCATTTACATTTCCAATGCTATCCAAAAAGTCCCCCATATGCTACCCCCCACTCCCCTACCCACCCACTCCCCCTTTTTGGCCCTGGCATTCCCCTGTACTGGGGCATATAAAGTTTGCAAGTCCAGTGGGCCTCTCTTTCCAGTGATGGCCGACTAGGCCATCTTTTGATACATATACAGCTAGAGTCAAGAGCTCAGGGGTACTGGTTAGTTCATATTGTTGTTCCACCTATAGGGTTGCAGATCCCTTTAGCTCCTTGGGTACTTTCTCTAGCTCCTCCATTGGGGGACCTGTGATCCATCCAATAGCTGACTGTTTCATAGTGATAATTATTCTTCAAGGAGAAGAAAGAAATGTAAAGGAAAATACAGCTGCATGAACACAAAAACAAGGGCCATTCATTCTTCTAAAAGATTATGTGATAGACTAGGCTATGGTGATCCTCTTATTTATACAAAACCCTAAATACTGAGTGCATTTGATTAAAGTCAAGCAAATGGCATGGCAGTGAATAAGTGGAAGAAGAATCCAGGAAGAAATTTTACTAGAACCAATTAAAACCTGCCAAAATCCACTGAAATGTTTTAGATAGTTCATAACAACATTACATAGTACAAGAAATGTAAATCAAGCATCATGTGCCATGTTCACTATGCCAAGGCAGAAGGAAGTAATACCAATATTATACATAGTGAGTTTACCATTTTAAAACAGGCAATTATTCCATAATAACTTGGTGACACTTGGTAAATGAACTGGTCATAGGACTAGAACTTGGGTGTGAGTTATGAGGTGGCATGCTTGGGGACTTCATATTACAAGGTAGAAAGGCCAGGAATGGAAAGCCCATACACCTCAATATAAAATTTTCTGAAAGTAAAATAATCTAACCATGTTTAGGGGTTTTGTTTCTGTGAGACATCCATGTTAGACACATTTTATAATAATTAATGGCACAAAGGCACAGACTGGTGTCTTTCAAGCAGTCTAGACTTCCTTACCAGATATCGACTTTTCAAGATCTCCAATGGTTATTTTCCCTTGCGCCATGACAGTGAGAGTTCTCTGTAGCACATGGAAAGGGTATTCTCTCTCCTGCGTTGGTTTCTCATAATTCCCTTTCCGAATTCATGACCCATGTCATCTTAACTGTTCCAAGAACTTCATATTGAGTGACTGAAACTGTCATTTTCTAGAAAGAGATCTGCAACTGAAATTCATCAAAGGACAATGGATAAGTGAGGCACAATCAGTTTCACGGGAAGAGACTGCTTCAGGAAGAGGAAAAAGAAAGAATGTTGACAACATTGGCAGTAATATCTTTGTTGATTTTTATCATTGGAAATACTGTTATCAGTTTTAGATATATGACTGCATACATTTATTTTGAGCACAGAGATGAGAACAAACTCTAGCTCCTGATCAGCACAAATTAATTATGAATTCTTCTAAAACTCTTTCTAGTTCTATTTAATGGAGCAGAGGAGCAAAAGAGAAGAAACCAATGAGTCATGTGTGTAGTGGTGTCTAAGGTCCTCCTTCTTTTTGCACATGAATCACACTATTATTAAGTGCTTGCTTCATGCACTGACTTATCTATTATCAAAAAAAAAAAGTTTGTAAACAAAGGTCTAAAAATGCCTGTGTGTAAATCTCCAGGGTCATCAATATCTTCTGGAACTCTGTCAATTGAGTAAAGTTTGGGGAACCCTGTGTACATGATTGTTTTCTAAAGCTCTTTCTCCATGTAGCTGGGAATTATTAACATAAATGATGAAATTGCTGGTTCCTTTGATTTCCATGATTTTGGTAAGAACATCCAGAGACTTCAGGGTATTAAGTGAATGAGTCACCAAGCCGTTGTTCCCTAGAAATGAATTGAAATCACGTCCACTTAAAGATGAAATGTGGCATGTTTCTGGAGATGAAAGATGGGAGAGATAAAATCCATGTCTTGTGGTTCCATAGCTCTGAGACAGACCCCTGATGGATTCCTAATTATTGCAGCTTGAGGAAGAGAAAATTCTGTAACTAAGAGAAATTCCAAACTACCCTCAGCTTGACTGCCTGGCATTGTGAAGAACACCCTGAGTAGTCTCCATTTCGGCTTGGCTTTAGGGTTTCAAATGAGCTTGCAGGGACCCCTTCTGACTCAAAAGCAACATGAGCATTTAACACTCACCCAGGAGTTCTCAAAGGCTCAGTGAGGCTGCCAATTTTCCCTTTGAGTGTTAACAAACTGAAAAAGCATGACAGAGAAAAACTTAAATTTGAAGTAAGGCTGTGTGTTAGAATCTGTTGATGCCTGTACCTCCTACATTGGCTATTTTCATGTGAAAGGGTGAATATCACGCCCCTCCTCAACTCCCACCTTATACTTAGATTCTGCCAGCATGATTTTCTTAGCTCACAGGAAGATGAACCCAGAAAAATATGTCAATTTTACTTTGAAGTAGTTTTCCTTATGAAGGTTTGGGGAAATGATTTACTGGTTAAAGCCCTTAGTATGCAAACAATGTTAGGACCTGGATTTGCATATGCAGATCCCTCCTAAGTGCCTTACATTTGGAATGGAGACTCACCTGTAATGTCTTCCAGGGAACAGTGATGACACAGGATCCATGAAAAATCTAGATAGTGAGACGAGCTAGCCATATACCTGTTGCTCTCGATTTGACTGGCGTATCCCGATTCAATGTATAATGCAGAAGAGCAATCAAAGGTGGTTTTTGATATAAATCTTGAGCTTCCACACCCACCAACATGCATATTACTGCATGTGCACCCACAAATATGTGTCCATAAGTGGATACAGGTGAATCATGTGAGAATATTCTTAATAGACCCATGCACACACAGTGACACTCACAAAGATATACACACAGACATGCGCACATGGAGAAAAATAGGGCTGTGTATTGTTCAGATGGGATCCAAGTTGAAAATATTCTGCTTACCATTTTTTTTTCTGAAAACAGATTTCTGTAACTCTGACTGGGCTTATAGTTTTGCATAATCATCCTCATTTATGCTGGGCAAGCAACATTGCCCTCTCGGTTGCCAATATGTGCTCTGATAAAACACCATGACCTAGATAGCTTATAAAATAAAGTATTGAATCTCTGATTTCTAGACCCACAGAGTCCAAGTTCATAACCATTGTGGTAGGGAGCATGGCAGCAGGCATGCATGCAAAATATGAGTAATACCTGAGAGCTTACATCTTGATCCACAAGTACTAGAGAGAGAGAAAAATACATGGCAATCACATAAGTCTGTTGAAATTCCAAAGTCTACCTCTGCGATTCACCTCCTACAACAAAACCACGCCTCTTAATCCTTCCAAAACAGTTTTACCCTTGGGAATTATATATGCAAAGATGTGTGCCTATGGAAGCAACTCTCATTCAAACCACCATACAAATGGTGATGGTGAACTTCCAGTTCTCTTCATTTCTCTTGTACAAGCAACTCTATGCACTGAGCTAAATTCTTGACCCCATAGTAATAATCATCAGTCTTTAAACTGAAACTGTGACTAAGCTCCTTTAATGAGTCAAATATCAAGACTGAAGTATCTCCTATTCCGTGTCAGCAAGACTCTAGTTGTACAATGGGATGTTGAGTGCCTCCATATTTCCCTATTTCCTATTTATAAAAGAATAGTTATGGGAGTCACTACTACATGGCAGCCTGATAATTTCAATGTAACATCCATTTTCAACCTGAACATGCGTATAATCCCAATATGGTTGTATAAAATAATGGAATCTTCAAGAGATCATTAGTTCATAAAGTCTATATTATTATGGATAGAATATGTGTCATTCTAAAAGGAGCTCTAGGGAGCATTGAGGTTCTTCCTGCCATGTCTACCACATGAATATCCCAAGAAGATGCTGGTGATGAAATATGCCCTTACTAGACACTGTATCTTCTGGTGACTTAATTTTGGAATTTTCCATCTCAAGATTTGTCAGAAATAAGTCTATGTTTAAAAGCTACCTCTTATATTGTGTTTTTAAGGCAGCCAAGATAGACCAAGGCACTTATTTTGTACCCTGAATGTGTGTATACATTGAAATCTATGATTTCATCGCCTGATAATGGGAACTTTAAATTTTATTCCTTGCTGTAAGTTGCAGACTTCTTATTTTTTTCCAGATGTTTCCACTCCGTTGCCTATTTAGCACAGGAACTGATGTTTCCTGGGAAGGTGTAATTCCTCACTGAGTTTAATTGTGTGTGACGCATACACATTTCTAGCTGTATTATTTGGTCTTGCAATTGTTCCCTTACTTTTCAGTTTCCCCCAGCAAATTCAAAGGGAATCAAAGGTCCATTGCCATGCTTTCTTCATGTAAATTCTCTGATCGTGGTTTGAAAGCAGCAGTGGATAAAAGTGTTCAACAGGAACTCCCAGAGACTTGTTAAAACAGAGGTCGCTGTACCTCGTCTACAGACTGTCTGCCTTAGCATGACTGACATAATCTGGTCGAAATCATTTCTAAACAGATCCAATACAAATCTGAAACTATTCATGTAGATATTTTAAAGCTTTGGGTTTCCTAAGAATTCAGTGGGCTTCTTATAAACACAAAATGTCCGGTGATTTTGATTGAGATAAAATACTGGCTAATACCATTACTTATTTGTAGCATGTGTGCAT